>NC_092162.1:74665619-74965619 GCF_045791955.1 Oncorhynchus clarkii lewisi
TTTTAGCTCCTTCCTTTGGTGCGGTGGGCTAGAACATCCCTCCATCTGTCTCATTCCTCTGACTGTCATTCGTCTATCTGTATGTCTGTGTGTCTCATGTCAGTCACACGATCTCCTGTTGGTTTCTCTCTTTCTCCTGTTGGTCTCTCTCTCTCTCTCTCTCCTGTTGGTCTCTCTCTTTCTCTCCTGTTGGTCTCTCTCTTCCTGTTGGTCTCTCTCTTCTGTTGGTCTCTCTCTCTCTCTCTCTCTCTCTCTCTCCTCTGTTGGTCTCTCTCTCTCACCTGTTGGTCTGTCTCTCTCTCTCCTGTTGGTCTGTCTCTCTCTCTCCTGTTGGTCTGTCTCTCTCTCTCCTGTTGGTCTGTCTCTCTCTCTCTCCTGTTGGTCTGTCTCTCTCCTGCTGGTCTCTGTCTCTCTCTTTCCTGTTGGTCTCTCTCTCTCCTGTTGGTCTCTCTCTCCCCTGTTGGTCTCTCTCTCTCTGGTTGTTATCTCTCTCCTGTTGATCTCTCTCTCTCTCTCCTGTTGGTCTGTCTCTCTCTCTCCTGTTGGTCTGTCTCTCTCCTGTTGGTCTGTCTCTCCCCTGTTGGTCTCTCTCTCTGTCTCTCTGTCTCTCTGTCCATCTGTCTGTCTTTATGTCACACAGACAGACACACAAACATTGCTTCTTTACAATACTAACGAACGCTTCCTCTGCTTAGCTCTGCTGCTGTAGAAACCAGGTTTGTGTGCTACACTCTGTGGTGGATGTCTTCACATCTGTTACAGCCCGGCTCCAACGCTGTTGAACAGAAATGTAGAGCTCAGATGTTGATATCGGTGTGTGTGTGTGTTTTAGTGGTTCACTAAATGGACAAGGGGACTCAGACAGGGAGAATATGAGACAACGAGAAGAGCACAAAATTGCAAGTTAAAATTTTGTAAAGCTAGTGTGGGAGAGGTGGAAAAATTATTGTTATCGATCAATAATGACAAACCTCCTGACATTGACAACTTAGACGGAAAGCTGCTGAGGATGGTAGCTGACTATAGCCACTCCTATCTGTCATATCTTTAATCTGAGTCTAGAGGAAAGTCTTTGTCTTCAGGCCTGAAGGGAAGCCAAAGTCATTACGCTACCCCTTTACTGGTTCTGACAGCAGACCTATCAGCTTGCTGCCAGCTCTAAGCAAACTGCTGAAAAAAATGGTGTTTGACCAAATACAATGCTATTTCTCTGTTAACAACAGATTAACAACAGATTGGGAGAGGGGCTGAGCACACACCCTTGTGGGGCCCCAGTGTTAAGGATCAGCGAAGTGGAGGTGTGTTTCCTACCTTCACCACCTGAGGGCGGCACGTCAGGAATCCAGGACCCAGTTGCAGAGGACGGGGTCTCGAGTTTAATGATGTGCTTGGAGGGTACTATGGTGTTTAATGCTGAGCAATAGTTAGTGAACAGCATTCTTACATAGGTATTACATAGGTATTCCTCTTGTCCAGATGGGTTCGGCAGTGCGATGGAGATTGTATCGTCTGTGGATCAATTGTGGCGGTATGCAAATTGGAGTGGGTCTAGGGTGTCAGGTAAGGTAGACATGATATGATCCTTAACTAGTCTCTCAAAGCACTTCATGATGACAGAAGTGAGTGCTACGGGGCGATAGTCATTTAGCTCAGTTACCTTTGCTTTCTTGGGTACAGGAACAATGGTGGCCCTCTTGAAGCATGTGGGAACAGCAGACGGGGATAGGGAGAGATCGAATATGTCCGTAAACACACCAGCCAGCTGGTCTGCGCATGCTCTGAGGACGCAGCTATGGATGCCATCTGGGCCGGAAAGGGTTAACAAGCTTACTCACGTCGGCCACGGAGAACGAGAGCCTCAGTCCTTGGTAGCGGGCTGCGTCGGTGGCACTGTGTTATCCTCAAAGCGGAGGTGTTTAGCTTGTCCGGAAGCAAGATGTCGGTGTCCGCAATGTGGCTGTCCGTGATTGTCTGTAGACACGCATCATCTTGGTTTCGCCTGTAGAATGAGTTCTGGGGCACTTACAGACAATATCTTTGCAGATTCTGAAACTTCAGAGTGTTTTCTTTCCAAAACGGTCAATAATATGCATAGTCGAGCATCTTTTCGTGACAAAATATTGCGCTTAAAACGGGAACGTTTGTGATCCAGTGAATACAAAGAGCTCTGCTATAGGGCCAGATGGCAAAAGTGAAATCAATCAGATCAACATGGTCAGAGAGAGACAGAGGCACCCTATTCCCTGTAGGCCCTGGTCAAAAGGAGTGCACTAAATAGGGAATAAAGTGCCATTTGGGATGCAAAGATGATGATGCAGATGATGCGTCAAGCAGGAAATGAGCAGAATCTCTGAAGCTCTGTTTTCCATTGTCTCCTTATATGGCTGTGATTGCGCAAGGAATGAGCCTACACTTTCTGTCGTTTCCCCAAGGTGTTTGCAGCATTGTGACGTATTTGTAGGCATATCATTGGAAGATTGACCATAAGAGACTACATTTTCCAAGTGTCCGCCTTGTGTCCGCCTGGTGTCCTGCGTGGAATTCGGTGCGCAAACGCCAGCTGCTTGTACTTTTCCATTTGATTGAGGGGAGAAACCATGCTTCCACGAACGATATATCATTGAAGAGATATGTGAAAAACACCTTGAGGATTGATTCTAAACAACGTTTGCCATGTTTTAAGTCGATATTATGGAGTTAATTTGGAAAAAAGTTCGCGTTTTGAGGACTGAATTTTCGTTTTTTTTTTGGTAGCCAAATGTGATGTACAAAACGGAGCTATTTCTAATACACAAAGAATCTTTTTTGGAAAAACTGAGCATCTGCTATCTAACTGAGAGTCTCCTCATTGAAAACATCCGAAGTTCTTCAAAGGTAAATGATTTTATTTGAAGGCTTTTATGTTTTTGTTGAAATCTTGCGTGCTGGATGCTAACGCTAATGCTAACGCTAAATGCTACGCTAGCTAGCCACTTTTACACAAATGATTGTTTTCCTATGGTTGAGAAGCATATTTTGAAAATCTGAGATGACAGTGTTGTTTACAAAAGGCTAAGCTTGAGAGACGGCATATTTATTTCATTTCATTTGCGATTTTCATGAATAGTTAACGTTGCGTTATGGTAATGAGCTTAGGTCTGTAAATAGAATCCCGGATCCGGGTTTGGTCGACGCAACAGGTTAAGGGATGGGTAGCGTCAAGAAGTTAATCTTTCCTTTTTATTGGCCAGTCTTAGATATGGCTTTTTCATTGTTACTCTGCCTAGAAGGTCAGCATCCTGGAGTCGCCTCTTCACTTTCGAAGTTGAGACTGGTGTTTTGTCGGGGACTATTAAATTGAACTGCCAGTTGAGCACTTCTGAGGCATCTGCTTCTCAAACTAGACACTCTAATGTACTTGTCCTCTTGCTCAGTTTTGCACCGGGGCCTCCCACTCCTCTTTCTATTCTGATTAGAGACCATTTGCGCTGTTCTGTGAAGGGAGTAGTGCACAGCGATGTACGAGATCTTCCATTTATTGACAATTTCTCACATGGAATAGCCTTCATTTCGCAGAACAAGAATAGACTGACAAGTTTCTGAAGAAATTTCATTGTTTCTGGCCATTTTGAGCCTGTAATCGAACCCACAAATGCTGATGCTCCAGATACTCAACTAGTCTAAAGAAGGCCAGTTTTAATGCTTCTTTAATCAGGACAACAGTTTTCAGCTGTTCTAACAGAATTACAAAGGGTTTTCTAATGATCAATTAGCCTTTTAAAATGACACATTTATTAGCTAACACAACGGACCATTGGAACACAGGAGTGATGGTTGCTGATAATGGGCCTCTGTACGCCTATGTAGATATTTCATTAAAAAATCTGCCATTTCCAGCTCCAATAGTCATTTACAAATTTAACAATGTCTACACTGTATTTCTGATCAATTTGATGTTATTTTAGTGGACTTAAAAATACAAATAAATAAAAAACAAGGACATTTCTAAGTGACCCCAAACTTTTGAATGGTAGCAGACTTCAAACTTTACATGATATATCTGCAGTATGTCGGTACCTGAGCCATATACAGCCTCACTGTCATTTAGGCTGATCTGAAATCACCATCACCCACTAATTACATTTACATTTTAGCCAGAGAGACTTACAGTAGTGAGTCATTTAGGAGACTCTCTTATCCAGAGAGACATACAGTAGTGAGTCATTTAGCAGACTCTCTTATCCAGAGAGACATACAGTAGTGAGTCATTTAGCAGCCATTCTTATCCAGAGAGACTTACAGTAGTGAGTCATTTAGCAGACTCTCTTATCCGGAGAGACTTACAGTAGTGAGTCATTTAGTAGGGAGTCATTTAGCAGACACTCTTATCCAGAATCATTACAGTAGTGAGTCATTTAGCAGACTCTCTTATCCAGAATCATTACAGTAGTGAGTCATTTAGCAAACACTCTGATCCAGAGGGACTTACAGTAGTGAGTAATTTAGCAGACTCTCTTATCCAGATAGACTTACAGTAGAGAGTCATTTAGCAGACTCTCTTATCCAGAGCCACTACAGTAGTGAGTCATTTAGCAGACATTCTTATCCAGAGGGACTTACAGTTAGTCATTTTAAGATTAAGTGCCTTCAGAAAGTATTCACACCCCTTAACTTTTCCCACATTTTAATGTGTTACAGCCTGAATGTATAACTGATTAATACCCCATATTGTCAAAGTGGAATTTTTATATATATATTTTTTAATGAATTAAAAATGAAAAGCTGAAATGTCTTGAGTCAATAAGTATCTAAACCCCATTGCTATTAAAAAGCCTAAATACATTCACGGATAAAAGTTTGCTTAACAAATCAAATAATAAATTGCATGGACTCCGTGTTAAATAATAGGGTTTAATATGATTTTTGAATGACTACCTCATCTCTGTACCCCACACATTCATTTATCTGTAAGGTCCCTCAGTCGGGCAGTGAATTTCAAACGCAGATTCAACCACAAAGACACATGGAGGTTTTCAAAAAAGGGCACCTATTGGTCGATGGGTCAAAACATCTGATGCTGAATATCCCGTTGACCATAGTGAAGTTATTCATTACACTATGGATGGTGTATCAATACACTACAAAGATACAGGCGTCCTTCCTAAATCAGTTGCCGGAGAGGAAGGAAACCGCTCAGGGATTTCACCATGAGGCTAATGGTGACTTCAAAACAATTACAGAGTGTAATGGCTGTGATAGGACAAAACAACATTGTAGTTACTCCACAAATACTAACCTAATTGACAGGGTGAAAAGAAGGAAGCCTGTATAAAATAAAAAATATTCCTTTTTGCAACAAGGCACTAAAGTCATACTGCAAAAAATGTGTCAAAGCAATTCACTTTTTGCCCTGAATACAAAGTGTTATGTTTTGGGCAAATCCAATACAACACATCCCTGAGTACCACTCTTCATATTTTCAAGCATAGTGGTGGCTGCATCATGTTATGGGTATGCTTGTCGTCGTTAAGGACTAGGGAGTTATTCAGGATAAAAAACGGAATAGAGCTAAGCACAGGCCAAATCACGGGGGAGAAACAGCGCTCCGAATAGACGTGTGTCACAAAACACAATGATGGGGTGCAAAGAACTGAACTAAATAGTGGGTGATAATGACATACAGGTGATTAGAATTCAGGTGATGGGGATCTGGAGAGTGAGCTGCGTTCAGGGGATCAACGTGTTTAAGAGTGAGAGCTGGAAGCAGACGTTACACACTGGGAGACAGATTCACCTTTCAGCAGGACAATAACCTAAAACACAAGGCCAAATCCACACTGCAGTAGCTTACCAAGAAGACAGTGAATGTTCCTTAGTGGCCGAGTTACAGTTTTGACTTAAATCTACATGAAAATCTTTAGCAAGATCTGTAAATGGTCAACAACCAATTTGACAGAGCTTGTAGAATTGTTTAAGGAAAGATGGACAAATGTTGTACAATCCAGGTGTGTAAAGCTCTTAGAGACTGACCCAGAAAGACTCACATCTGTAAGGTGATTCTAACATGTATTGACTCAGGGGGTTGAATACTTATGTAAATAAGTAAAATTCTCTAAAATGACGTTGGAGGCGGCTTATGGTAGAGAAATGAACATTAAATTATCTGGCAACAGCTCTGGTGGACATTCCTGCAGTCAGCATGCCAATTGCACGCTCCATCAAAACTTGAGACATCTGAGGCATTGTGTTGTGTGAGAAAACTGCACATTTAAGAGTCGCCTTTAATTGTCCCCAGCACAAGGTGCACCTGTGTAATGATCATACTGTTTAATCAACTTCTTGATATGCAGTGGTGTAAAGTACTTAAGCAGTATGTTCAATCATTTTTACTTAAGTAGTTTTTGGGGTTATCTGTACTTTACTATTTATAATTTTGACAACTTTTACTTATCCCATTGGTTATGTAACATGGATAAGCTACCAGCTGATTCCATTGGTTATGTAACATGGACAAGCTCCAGCTGATCCCATTGGTTATGTAACATGGACAAGCTCCAGCTGATCCCATTGGTTATGTAACATGGACAAGCTCCAGCTGATCCCATTGGTTATGTAACATGGATAAGCTACCAGCTGATCCCATTGGTTATGTAACATGGATAAGCTACCAGCTGATTCCATTGGTTATGTAACATGGACAAGCTCCAGCTGATCCCATTGGTTATGTAACATGGACAAGCTCCAGCTGATCCCATTGGTTATGTAACATGGATAAGCTACCAGCTGATTCCATTGGTTATGTAACATGGATAAGCTCCAGCTGATCCCATTGGTTATGTAACATGGATAAGCTACCAGCTGATTCCATTGGTTATGTAACATGGATAAGCTCCAGCTGATCCCATTGGTTATGTAATATGGACAAGCTACCAGCTGATTCCATTGCGTGAATACACACACTTGTCTCTTATAATGATGTTTAGTAGTGATGGGGGAAATAAATCAATACCGTTTAAATATCGGGGAATTACTTTTGACGATATATCTTATAATTTCGCCAATGTCGCAATATTATTTTTGTGCTAGTTGCCTGTACTTGCACCAAAACTCCAATAGTTTCACTTCATAGCTTGTTCTCCATCTTTTTTTTATATATAAATATATATATATATATATATATATAGGGAGTCAATTTGTTTTCAGCACTTTTAATTTCCATGAATGATCAAAACTTGTTTTCTTAGTTTCGAAACGCAATACATAAAGAATCGTGAGAATTGTGACAATAGCGATACTTATTGTCCTTGGCAATTCCCAGTCCTAATATTTAGGCAAATGACGTTTTCACTACTTCACCCTGTTTTGGGGTATGCTTAATAAAAATGACAAAAAATAAGAAGAAGATGTTTCCGCATTCCAACACATCTGCTTTCTGTTTCACAGTTGTAATTAAAAGGCAATCCACTAATAAAATTGATTGAAGACTTGAATTTGTTTTTGTTTGTTTTTGTTGTTTTTACATATAGCTCAAAGTAAACTGATTAAAATTGCTATTGTGTTATTGAAAATATTTATTTGCCCGTACTCTTTTACCTAAGCCCTTAATTAACAAAACAAAATGATTATTTTTGTGATAGCATATAGGAAATGTATTAATTACACTGTTAGAATCTTGCAGTCAGAATGACTGTTAATTAGCTTGTCCCTGCAGGCCCAGCAGTTTCTAGTGTAAAAGTGTCATTTTTTTGCAGATTAAAAGTGTTAGAGCTAGTCATGAATCAATAATTTATATTTTCAAAATGTGCTACGACATAGCCAATGAATACATAAAACAACTTTGGATTCAACCGTCTCATAATCGAATGCTATAGACGGTTTGGAAGTGTTGACAGACTTGGAGTGAGCTTCTCTTCTTCTCCTGCATCCATAGGGGTGTTAATCAGTGTTTCTCCTCCATAGGGGTGATAATCAGTGTGTTTCTCCTCCATAGGGGTGATAATCAGTGTGTTTCTCCTCCATAGGGGTGATAATCAGTGTGTTTCTCCTCCATAGGGGTGATAATCAGTGTGTTTCTCCTCCATAGGGGTGTTAATCAGTGTGTTTCTCCTCCATAGAGGTGTTAATCAGTGTGTTTCTCCTCCATAGGGGTGTTAATCAGTGTGTTTCTCCTCCATAGGGGTGTTAATCATTGTGTTTCTCCTCCATAGGGTTGATAATCCGTGTGTTTCTCCTTCATAGGGGTGATAATCAGTGTGTTTCTCCTCCATAGGGGTGATAATCAGTGTGTTTCTCCTCCATAGGGGTGATAATCAGTGTGTTTCTCCTCCATAGGGGTGTTAATCAGTGTGTTTCTCCTCCATAGGGGTGATAATCAGTGTGTTTCTCCTCCATAGGGGTGTTAATCAGTGTGTTTCTCCTCCATAGGGGTGATAATCAGTGTGTTTCTCCTCCATAGGGGTGATACTCAGTGTGTTTCTCCTCCATAGGGGTGATAATCAGTGTGTTTCTCCTCCATAGGGGTGTTAATCAGTGTGTTTCTCCTCCATAGAGGTGTTAATCAGTGTGTTTCTCCTCCATAGGGGTGTTAATCAGTGTGTTTCTCCTCCATAGGGGTGTTAATCAGTGTGTTTCTCCTCCATAGGGTTGATAATCCGTGTGTTTCTCCTTCATAGGGGTGATAATCAGTGTGTTTCTCCTCCATAGGGGTGATAATCAGTGTGTTTCTCCTCCATAGGGGTGTTAATCAGTGTTTCTCCTCCATAGGGGTGTTAATCAGTGTGTTTCTCCTCCATAGGGGTGTTAATCAGTGTTTCTCCTCCATAGGGGTGTTAATCAGTGTTTCTCCTCCATAGGGGTGTTAATCAGTGTGTTTCTCCTCCATAGGGGTGTTAATCAGTGTTTCTCCTCCATAGGGGTGTTAATCAGTGTTTCTCCTCCATAGGGGTGTTAATCAGTGTGTTTCTCCTCCATAGCGGTGTTAACCAGTGTGTTTCTCCTCCATTGGGGTGTTAATCAGTGTGTTTCTCCTCCATAGGGGTGTTAATCAGTGTGTTTCTCCTCCATTCTTCAGCAGGTGTGTCCTTCAACAGGTGTGTTCTTCAGCAGGTGTGTTCCTCAGGAGGTGTGTTTATAACGCGGCTATTTTTTACACGCTGTATTTGGACTGCATTACTATAAACAGTTTATTCTCCTTATCAACAAGGTGAACATAGAAATGCTGAGAATGTTCAATAGTATTGCAGGTTTGTTTTGTACAGCGCTGCTCAATGGAAGCCCTTCCAGTTCATGTAGCTATTTGATTAGACATTTTATGACCCCTTTGAAGCATGAAAAAAAAAAAAAAATGTATTTGATGAAAATTATTTTTGGCCTTACAGATTCACTACATGGAACAACAAACAGTCCATTAGCCAAACACATTGTAGTGGCTCTGGATAAGAGTCTAATAAATGACTCACTACTGAATGGGCTCTGGATCAGAGAGTCTGCTAAATGACTCACTACTGTATGGCTCTCTGGATAAGAGAGTCTGCTAAATGACTCACTACTGTATGGGCTCTGGATCAGAGAGTCTGCTAAATGACTTACTACTGTAAGTCTCTCTGGATAAGAGAGTCTGTTGAATGACTCACTACTGTATGGCTCTCTGGATAAGAGAGTCTGCTAAATGACTCACTACTGTAGTGGCTCTGGATCAGAGAGTCTGTTAAATGACTCACTACTGTATGGCTCTCCTGTTAAGAGAGTCTGCTAAATGACTCACTACTGTATGGGCTCTGGATCAGAGAGTCTGCTAAATGACTCACTACTGTACGGCTCTCTGGATAAGTGAGTCTGCTAAATGACTCACTACTGTAGTGGCTCTGGATCAGAGAGTCTGTTAAATGATTCACTACTGTAGTGGCTCTGGATCAGAGAGTCTGCTAAATGATTCACTACTGTAGTGGCTCTGGATCAGAGAGTCTGCTAAATGATTCACTACTGTAGTGGCTCTGGATCAGAGAGTCTGCTAAATGATTCACTACTGTAGTGGCTCTGGATCAGAGAGTCTGCTAAATGACTCACTACTGTAAGTCGCTCTGGATAAGAGAGTCTGTTAAATTAGTAAAATGTCAATGTCTTTGTTAATGCAGTAACATTGCCTTGAAAATGAACCCTAACTATTCCTCCATACTGATCCCTCATGGCTCTAGAGTAGAGTGGAGACAGACAGTAGAGTGGAGACAGACAGTAGAGTGGAGACAGACAGTAGAGTGGAGACAGACAGTAGAGTGGAGACAGACAGTCACTTTCTAAACTGATAAATATCAACATGTTATTACAGTAGAGTGGAGACAGACAGTAGAGTGGAGACAGACAGTAGAGTGGAGACAGACAGTAGAGTGGAGACAGACAGCAGTGTGGAGACAGACAGTAGTGTGGAGACAGACAGCAGAGTGGAGACCAACAGTAGAGTAGAGACAGACAGAGTGGAGACAGACAGTAGAGTGGAGACAGACAATCACTTTCTAAACTGATTAATATCAACATGTTATTACAGTAGAGTGGAGACAGACAGTAGAGTGGAGACAGACAGTCACTTTCTAAACTGATTAATATCAACATGTTATTACAGTAGAGTGGAGACAGACAGTAGAGTGGAGACAGACAGTAGAGTGGAGACAGACAGTAGAGTGGAGACAGACAGTCACTTTCTAAACTGATTAATATCAACATGTTATTACAGTAGAGTGGAGACAGACAGTAGAGTGGAGACAGACAGTAGAGTGGAGACAGACAGTAGAGTGGAGACAGACAGTAGTGTGGAGACAGACAGTAGTGTGGAGACAGACAGTCACTATCTAAACTGATTAATATCCGTAGAGAGGGAAGGAAATGACTCGTGGAGATTAACAACTCACGTCCTGTTGTAAATGAAGTTGAGAAGATTCAGATCTCCCTCTCCAAATATTCACCAAAGAAATGTCCTTTGTTTCAAAGGGACATTTTCCCCTGCCGAAACTCTAACACGTTCTAAAGCGAATTACTGGAACAACATTTCAAACATAGAACATGGGGAATGGTCAGAGGTCAGAGGTCATCTATAGAACACTAATATAATTTTGTTTTGTTATTTTGTGATGTCATGAACGTTATAAAGGAAATCCTGTAACTTGGAAAGTATAGCTGGAGTTTCCATACTACCTGTTGTGAATGTAATATGACAAAATGATGAAACTGTTTTTGTTAAGAGAGGGATGTGATTTGAGAAACTCTAAGAGATAATTGTTTTACATAACTTTGTACAAGTGACAAGTCACGCCCCTCAGTGAGGTCAGAGAGCGTGTCAGCCAGACGGAACCGCCCCTTTCTTGCAAACTCTATAAATGATGGGTAAGAAATGAACATACGAGACCAGAGCTGCATGTTTAAATCATCTAAACTCGAAGTGGCGTCGATAAAATCACCCCACTGGGTACTGGCTAGCCTATCAGCAAAGAAGCTTGGGCCAACGAGGAGCCACAAGAATCAATGGCAAGTCCTCCTGGTGCACCCTCTCCTCTCAATGTGGGCTGAATCAGAACCACTGACGGAAACGCGTAAAGGAGGGTCCGAGGCCACCGGTGCACCAGTGTGTCCCAACGGGGCACTCGGGCTCCCTCATCTTGAAAAATAGATTGTAGACTGTTGGCATGATCCAGGGTGACAACTGGTCGGAGCAGACAGCGAGCCTCCCGTGAAATGCCATCTGAAGGGGCGAGACGCTACCTTGTGGAGAGATTGGTTGTTATTCCATTTCTACCACTCCGTGTGTCTGGACATGGAGAAGGAACAATCGAACTCACATGCGAGAAACATCACTTTTAATCAGAAAAGTCATTTCCAGCACCACCCCAACATCAACATGTGAAAATGGCACTTTTATAGATTTTGGGGGAAAAACATTTAGAGGAAGATAAGTGTTTCCTATGACATCCTCAATGTGTATCGTGATTTTAACCAATTAGAAATAGGCATTGTATTCTAATTGGTTGATGTCATGTTCCTCTTTATGTTTTACTACAAAAAGATTGGGGTGGAAATGATGATGTCCTTTCTCTTTAACACCGTGAACACCGGAACTCGGTTGAAAGAATTGTGTTTATGTGCAAAGGTTTGCCTAAAGCCCGGCCCACTCTGGGAACCAGGGCTCCGTGATCAGTGATGTGCCACCTGAGGGTAATGTTATCACAACGAGCCTCATTCGGTTTAGGCGCTAACCGGCTGGCACCCAGTGCTGTACCGCACGCATAAAAAAATAGACCCAGGGGGAAAAAACATTATCATGGAGGTTACCCTACCGACCAGTCATAGGTACTGGCGACAAAGCGCCTTGTAACCTACCTGGGAATGGGACAGACAGCTCTGAATGTTTGGTTTGTTAAATGTTATACGCCGTGTGTAATGTCCATTTTGAAGGTTTACTTCGCTACTTGAGACATCACTCTCCCCTCTCCCACGAGACACTTGCGTTCAGCCTGCATGGCCAATGCAGCATATGCAACAATGTTGATGACAACAATACTGTTTTCACTTTGTTTCTTACCATAAATCCACTAGCGTTCTATGGTGACACTATTAGTTTGTTTTTTCAGCATCAGCTAGTTTGTCTTTTCTTAGCAAGTTGGGCCAAAATCCTATTAGTTGCTAATGCTTACATCTGCATGTTTTGTGCAACAGTATCTCATAAATAAAACAGGAAGCTAAATATTGTTACCTACATGAAGTAGCTAAAAGAAAATGTTCAATGTAGCCAAAGATTACAGGGCCCCCTAGGAAACACTTATCAACACTTTGGTTCCTACCCTGTCACAATAACTCCTCCCCGGCATTTTCATTTGTTGTCATGTCAAACAACACTGTATTCAAAGTGCCCACTATTATAGTCTAACTATAGAATTAGAATAGTCATTATATTTCCTTGTTTCCAACAGTTCAAAGTGTTTTTCTCTAAATCACAAGTCAAATCACAATTTACACGTCTCCCGCTAGGTAGTGAAGGGGACTTCGATAGGTTGGGCGAAAAATCAAATACTTTGACATAATACTTTTAGTTCCCTTTTGACCCACATTCAGAAGTGTGACACAAGCATGAAGCTCCCTCGGGGATTCATGCAGGAATCAATGGGGTACTTGGGGGGGGTTCATGCAGGAGCCAATGGGATGCTAGAAAGAGGGTGTTACTGCAAAATGCCCACATGCAGGAAGGCCCCGAATAGTGGGCTTGCAGTTGACAACAATTGGATTATTATGGGTCATATGGGTTATCATTTTTATTTGTCAAACTGTAGTCAAGCATCGATCATTATATCACCAGAATTACACCCTTGATATTTATTGCAAAGGAGCATAAAGATCACCATGCACTTTCAGCACCCTGTGAAGTTCATCCTAACTTAATTCATCTGCAGCCTAATAAACTGCATGGTTTCTCCAGTCATAGTGGGAGGACCACACACCATATCATCGCATGACTCCCAAGTTTACTTCGATATGATGGTTGTTAGATCAATATTTGCGCATAAAGGCGTTTCCACCGCCATTTCTCGCATAAAATAAGTGTACAGACACAAATGATCTGTTCGCATTTACAAAATTGTACCGAAACATGTTGTTTCTATCACAGCTGTCATTATCTTTTTTATGTGGCATGACTTTACTCGCATAAAATGGAAACGTGGATAGGGACAGACACTTTTTCACCGCATAAATTTGACTACGCACACACAAGCGCGCATCTGTGCTAGCCAAATGGGAAATGTCCCCTTGCTTAAATTTCTCTCTCTCTCTCTTTTCTCCACTATAATGCATCACTGAGAAACGATTGAAACTGGATAAAAACAAACAGAGAAACATGTCAACTGGACTTACCTGCTGTTCGGTGTAGGTAGAGTCGATATAGCTGCTTCACGCAGTGCACTGTCTAAAATCCAAACTTTAACAGGAACACAAACCTCAGAAGTAGCCTGTTTGGTGTTTTCGGTCTAGTAGTTATTTTCAAAAACAAAATCGTTTCGGAGCATCTGCTCTCACGACTCGGTAAAAGAACAAACAGCAGCTCGCCATAGCTCAGACACGACTGATGCCGTCTGTCTCTCTGTGGGAATCGGTTCGCGTATTTCAGCGCGCTGTAACTGCCCCCTCCCTCCCACTCTCACTATCTCTCCCCATGAGAAATAAATAATCTGTGTTTTCATCTCTCTCGCTCTCCCTCTCTCCTCCCTCTCTATCTCTCTTTCTCTCTCTCTACCCCCCCCCCCCTCTCTCTCCGAGTAAATCTGGTGTCTTACTGCTCATTGCTCTCCTTTAACTTTTAATGATTGGTTCTCCTGGTAAAGTCGATAGGTCTATGCAGAAGGTTAGGTATTGAGTGAGTTAGGGGAGACATTTTTTTTGAGTAGGCATGTTTGTCTGCCTCCCGTTTTTTCTCTCAATTGAGTCTCTCCCTCTTCTTTCCTTTGCTGTTGATTGCTCTATCTTTCATTTCATCCTGACACTTGACCTTTATATGTCTGTCTGTCTGTCTGTCTGTCTGTCTGTCTGTCTGTCTGTCTGTCTGTCTGTCTGTCTCTTGAATAGGTCACAAACACACATACAGAGCAGACAAACAAACACAGCACATACACATATTGACAGATTGAGAGTGGTCTGGATTAACACATGGGATTATACCTCAACATTAATTTACCCTCGGAATACACTGAAGCTGCCCACATTGACGGACACACAGAGAGAATGAGAGAGAGAGAAAGAGAGACGGAGAGAGAGACGGAGAGAGAGAGAGAGAGAGAGAGAGAGAGAGAGAGAGAAGGAGACGGAGAGAGAGAGAGAGAGAGAGAGGAGACGGTGAGAGAGAGAGAGAGAGAGAGAGAGAGAGAGAGAAGGAGACGGAGAGAGAGATGGAGAGAGAGAGAGAGAGAAGGAGACGGAGAGAGAGAGACGGAGAGAGAGAGAAAGAGAGAGAGAGGGAGAGAGAGAGGGAGAGAGAAGGAGACGGAGAGAGAGACAGACCAACAGAGACAGATGAAAACTTTTCTGTGTAGATTGATCTGCTGATGCGTAACAGCTTTAACCCTTTAGAGACAAAAACACTGAACAAAAATATAAAGGCAACATGTAAAGTGTTGTTCCCATGTTTCATGCTGAAATAAAAGATCCCAGAAATGTTCCATATTCCATGTTCCAAAAAGCTAATTTCTCTCTCTCTTTTGTGCAGAAATTAGTTTACATCCCTATTAGTCAGCATTTCTCCTTCGCCAAGATAATCAATCCACTTGACAGGTGTAGCATATCAAGAAGCTGATTAAAAAGCATAATCATTACACATGTGCACCTTGTGCTGGAGACAATAAAAGGCCACTCTATAATGTACAGTTTTGTCACACAACACAATGCCACAAATGTCTCAATTTTGAGGGATTGTGCAATTGACATGCTGACAACAGGAATGTCCACCAGATCTATTACCAGAGAAGTGAATATTTATTTCTCTCCAATAAGCTGCCTCAAAGTTGTTTTTGATAATTTTGCAGTATGTCCAACCGGCCGCACACCCGCAGACCACGTGTAACCACACCAGCCCAGGACCTTCACATCTGGGTTCTTCACCTGCGGGACCGTCTCAGACCAGCCACCCGGACAGCTGATGAAACTGAGGAGTATTTCTGTCTGTATTAATGCCCTTTTGGTGGGGTAAAAATAATTCTGATTGGCTGGTCCTGGCTCCCCTGCCCATTCATGTGAAATCCATATATATATATATATATATATATATATGCAGTACCAGTCAAAAGGTTGGACACACCCACTCATTCTAGGGTTTTTCTGTATTTTTACTGTTTTCTACATTGTAGAATAATAGTGAAGACATCAAAACCATGAAATAACACATAACACATAAGATATGAAGGTCAGTCAATCTGGAACTTTTCATGAACTTTGAAAGTTTCTTCAAGTGCAGTCGCAAAAACCATCAAGCACTATGATGAAACTGGCTCTCATGAGGACCGCCACAGGAAAGGAAGACCCAGAGTTACCTCTGCTGCAGAGGATAAGTTCAATAGAGTTACCAGCTTCAGAAGTTACAGCCCAAATACATGTTTCACAGAGTTCAAGTAACAGACACATCTCAACATCACCTGTTCAGAGGAGACTGTGTGAATCAGGCCTTCATGGTCGACTTGCTGCAAAGAAACCACTACTAAAGGACACCAATAAGAAGAAGAGACTTGCTTGAGCCAAGAAACACGAGCAATGGACATTAGGCCTGTGGAATCTGTCCTTTGGTCTGATGAGTCCAAATTTGAGACAGAGAGACTCAGTATGTAGAGCCTGCAGAGAAAGAGAGACTCAGTATGTAGAGCCTGCAGAGAGAGAGAGAGAGACTCAGAATGTAGAGCCTGCAGAGAGAGAGAGACTCGGTATGTAGAGCCTGCAGAGAGAGAGACCTAGTATGTAGAGCCTGCAGAGAGAGAGACTCAGTATTTAGAGCCTTTAGAGAGAGAGACTCAGTATTTAGAGCCTGCAGAGAGAGAGACTCAGTATTTAGAGCCTTTAGAAAGAGAGAGAGACTTGGTATGTAGAGCCTGCAGAGAGAAAGAGAGACTCAGTATGTAGAGCCTTTAGAGAGAGATACTCAGTATTTAGAGCCTGCAGAGAGAGAGACTCAGTATTTAGAGCCTGCAGAGAGAGATACTCAGTATTTAGAGCCTTTAGAAAGAGAGAGATACTTGGTATGTAGAGCCTGCAGTGAGAGAGAGATACTCTGTATGTAGATCCTGCAGAGAGAGAGAGAGAGAGAGAAAGACTCAGTATGTAGAGCCTGCAGAGAGATGGAGAGACTCAGTATGTAGAGCCTGCAGAGAGAGAGAGAGACTCAGTATGTAGAGTCCGCAGAGAGAGACTCAGTATGTAGAGCCTGCAGGGAGAGAGAGACTCAGGTTGTAGAGCCTGCAGAGAGAGAGACTCACTCAGTATGTAGAGTCCGCAGAGAGAGAGACTCAGTATGTAGAGCCTGCAGGGAGAGAGAGACTCAGTATGTAGGGCCTGCAGAGACAGAGAGATAGTCTACTCTGTATGTAGATCCTGCAGAGAGAGAGAGAGAGAAAGACTCAGTATGTAGAGCCTGCAGAGAGATGGAGAGACTCAGTATGTAGAGCCTGCAAAGAGAGAGAGACTCAGTATTTAGAGCCTTTAGAAAGAGAGAGAGATTTGGTATGTAGAGCCTGCAGTGAGAGAGAGATACTCTGTATGTAGATCCTGCAGAGAGAGAGAGAGAGAGAGAGAAAGACTCAGTATGTAGAGCCTGCAGAGAGATGGAGAGACTCAGTATGTAGAGCCTGCAGAGAGAGAGAGAGACTCAGTATGTAGAGTCCGCAGAGAGAGACTCAGTATGTAGAGCCCGCAGGGAGAGAGAGACTCAGGTTGTAGAGCCTGCAGAGAGAGAGAGACTCACTCAGTATGTAGAGTCCGCAGAGAGAGAGACTCAGTATGTAGAGCCTGCAGGGAGAGAGAGACTCAGTATGTAGGGCCTGCAGAGACAGAGAGATAGTCTACTCTGTATGTAGATCCTGCAGAGAGAGAGAGAGAGAAAGACTCAGTATGTAGAGCCTGCAGAGAGATGGAGAGACTCAGTATGTAGAGCCTGCAAAGAGAGAGAGACTCAGTATGTAGAGTCCACAGAGAGAGAGACTCAGGATGTAGAGCCTGTAGGGAGAGAGAGATACTCAGAATGTAGAGCCTGCAAGGAGATGGAGACTCAGTATGTAGAGTCTGCAGAGAGAGAAACTCAGTATTTAGAGCCTTTAGAGAGAGAGACTCAGTATTAAGAGCCTTTAGAGAGAGAGAGACTCAGTATTTAGAGCCTGCAGAGAGAGAGAGACCTGGTATGTGGAGCCTGAAAAGAGAGAGAGAAACTCAATTTTTAGAACCTGCAGAGAGAGAGAGACTCGGTATGTAAAGTCTGCAGAGAGAGAGAGACTCAGAAGTAATCTACTCCTCCATTAGGATGACAGATGTAATCTCATCCTGTAGATTACATCTATCATCCTAATGGAGGAGTAGATTACATCTATCATTCTAATGGATGTGTAGATTACATATATCATTCTAATGGATGTGTAGATTACATCTATCATCCTAATGGATGTGTAGATTACATATGTCATCCTAATGGATGTGTAGATTACATATATCATTCTAATGGATGTGTAGATTACATATATCATTCTAATGGATGTGTAGATTACATATATCATTCTAATGGATGTGTAGATTACATATATCATTCTAATGGATGTGTAGATTACATATATCATTCTAATGGATGTGTAGATTACATATATCATTCTAATGGAGGTGTAGATTACATATATCATTCTAATGGATGTGTAGATTACATATATCATTCTAATGGATGTGTAGATTACATATATCATTCTAATGGAGGTGTAGATTACATATATCATTCTAATGGATGTGTAGATTACATATATCATTCTAATGGATGTGTAGATTACATATATCATTCTAACGGATGTGTAGATTACATATATCATTCTAATGGATGTGTAGATTACATATGTCATTCTAATGGATGTGTAGATTACATATATCATTCTAATGGATGTGTAGATTACATATATCATTCTAATGGATGTGTAGATTACATATATCATTCTAACGGAGGTGTAGATTACATCTATCATTCTAATGGATGTGTAGATTACATATATCATTCTAATGGATGTGTAGATTACATATATCATTCTAATGGATGTGTAGATTACATATGTCATCCTAATGGATGTGTAGATTACATATATCATTCTAACGGATGTGTAGATTACATATATCATTCTAACGGATGTGTAGATTACATATATCATTCTAATGGATGTGTAGATTACATATATCATTCTAATGGAGGTGTAGATTACATCTATCATTCTAATGGATGTGTAGATTACATATGTCATTCTAATGGAGGTGTAGATTACATCTATCATTCTAATGGATGTGTAGATTACATATGTCATTCTAATGGATGTGTAGATTACATATATCATTCTAATGGATGTGTAGATTACATATATCATTCTAATGGATGTGTAGATTACATATATCATCCTAATGGATGTGTAGATTACATATGTCATTCTAATGGAGGTGTAGATTACATCTATCATTCTAATGGATGTGTAGATTACATATATCATTCTAATGGATGTGTAGATTACATCTATCATTCTAATGGATGTGTAGATTACATATATCATTCTAATGGAGGTGTAGATTACATATATCATTCTAATGGATGTGTAGATTACATATATCATCCTAATGGATGTGTAGATTACATATATCATTCTAATGGATGTGTAGATTACATATATCATTCTAATGGATGTGTAGATTACATATATCATCCTAATGGATGTGTAGATTACATATATCATCCTAATGGATGTGTAGATTACATATATCATTCTAATGGAGGTGTAGATTACATATATCATTCTAATGGAGGTGTAGATTACATATATCATTCTAATGGAGGTGTAGATTACATATATCATCCTAATGGAGGTGTAGATTACATATATCATTCTAATGGAGGTGTAGATTACATATGTCATCCTAACGGAGGATTCAAGGTTAGTTATTCATTTGATCTTTATTTCTGGATTTTGTGAAGGCTATATTTTGCTGGAAAATGGCTGTGCTTATTGTGGTTTGGTGGAGACCTAACATAATCGTTTGTAGTGCTTTCACTGAAAAGCCTATTTGAAATCGGACACTTTGGTGGGATTAACAACCAGAATAGCTTTAAAATGACATAAGACACATGTATGTTTTAGGAATTGTAATTATGAGATTTCTGTAGTTTGAATTTTGGCGCCCTCTATTTTCACTGGTAGTTGTCATATCGATCCTGGTATCGGGATTGCAGCCATATTAAATATAAATATATATCTATTTTTCTCCTCCCTTTTCTCTCTTTCTCCCCTCCTCTCTCTGCCTCCCTTTCTCTCTCCACTCCTCTCTCTGCCTTCCTCTCTCTCCACTCCTCTCTCTGCCTCCTCTCCCCTCCTCCCTCTCTCTCCACTCCTCTCTCTGCCTTCCTCTCTCTCCACTCCTCCCTCTGCCTCCTCTCCCCTCCTCCCTCTGCCTCCCCTGCTCTCTCTGCCTCCCTTTCTCTCCTTCCCTCCTCTCTCTTTTCCACTCTCTATCTGTCTCTCTCGCTCTCCCTCTAGGACCAAATGAAATGATTTTTACTTTGACTTTCCTGTATCATGACTGGCTTAACACACACACACACACACACACACATGCGACATAGCCTTTTTCTCCTAACACTGACTTCAGTTCTTGCCCACTCACATTCACACTGAGACCTTGAGTCTGCTGCTATTCTACAGTGTGAAAACATCTATTTAATGGACCTGTGTGGTGTGAGAGTGTGTCAGAGATACGAGGAGAGAGAGATGGAGAGAGAGATGTGGAGAGAGAGAGACACAGACAGAAAGAGAGAGGGAGAAAGATACATGGATGAGAGAGAGAAAGAGAAAGAGAAAGAGAGCTAGAGAGAGAGCTGGAGAGAGACATGTGGAGAGAGAGAGACAGACAGAGGGAGATGAAGAGAGACATGTGGAGAGAGAGAGACAGACAGAGAGAGATGGAGAGAGACATGTGGAGAGAGAGAGACAGACAGAGGGAGATGAAGAGAGACATGTGGAGAGAGAGAGACAGACAGATGGAGATGGAGAGAGACATGTGGAGAGAGAGAGACAGACAGAGAGAGATGGAGAGAGACATGTGGAGAGAGAGAGACAGACAGAGGGAGATGAAGAGAGACATGTGGAGAGAGAGAGACAGACAGAGAGAGATGGAGAGAGACATGTGGAGAGAGAGAGACAGACAGAGAGAGATGGAGAGAGACATGTGGAGAGAGAGAGACAGACAGAGAGAGATGGAGAGAGACATGTGGAGAGAGAGAGACAGACAGAGGGAGATGAAGAGAGACATGTGGAGAGAGAGAGACAGACAGATGGAGATGGAGAGAGACATGTGGAGAGAGAGAGACAGACAGAGGGAGATGGAGAGAGACATGTGGAGAGAGAGAGGCAGACAGAGGGAGATAGAGAGAGACATGTGGAGAGAGAGAGACAGACAGAGGGAGATGGAGAGAGACATGTGGAGAGAGAGAGACAGACAGAGGGAGATGGAGAGAGACATGTGGAGAGAGAGAGAGAGACAGAGGGAGATGGAGAGAGACATGTGGAGAGAGAGAGACAGACAGAGGGAGATGGAGAGAGACATGTGGAGAGAGAGAGACAGACAGAGGGAGATGGAGAGAGACATGTGGAGAGAGAGAGACAGACAGAGGGAGATGGAGAGAGAGAGACAGACAGAGGGAGATGGAGAGAGACATGTGGAGAGAGACAGACAGACAGAAGGAGATGGAGAGAGACATGTGGAGAGAGAGAGACAGACAGAGGGAGATGGAGAGAGACATGTGGAGAGAGAGAGACAGACAGAGGGAGATGGAGAGAGACATGTGGAGAGAGAGAGACAGACAGAGGGAGATGGAGAGAGACATGTGGAGAGAGAGAGACAGACAGAGGGAGATGGAGAGAGACATGTGGAGAGAGAGAGACAGACAGAGGGAGATGGAGAGAGACATGTGGAGAGAGAGAGACAGACAGAGGGAGATGAAGAGAGAGAGACAGACAGAGGGAGATGGAGAGAGACATGTGGAGAGAGAGATACAGACAGAGGGAGATGGAGAGAGACATGTGGAGAGAGAGAGACAGACAGAGGGAGATGGAGAGAGACATGTGGAGAGAGAGAGACAGACAGAAGGAGATGGAGAGAGACATGTGGAGAGAGAGAGACAGACAGAGGGAGATGGAGAGAGACATGTGGAGAGAGAGAGACAGACAGAGGGAGATGGAGAGAGACATGTGGAGAGAGAGAGACAGACAGAGGGAGATGGAGAGAGACATGTGGAGAGAGAGAGACAGACACAGGGAGATGGAGAGAGACAGCCGCAGGACAATGCTTTGAGTAGGGGTTTTCTGAGTGATTATTGAGATGTGGCTGTCAGTGAAAAGCATCTACAAAATGTGTGAAGATAATGTGTCTTGAATATAATTTAAAATGTTGAGACAAGAAGAAGGGGAGGAGGGGTGTGTGGTGAAGATATTGGCGTGCCTCTCTCCAGAATGCGCTCAGCTCTCCAGCATGCACCGAGCTGTCTCCAGACAATTCTTGCACATTTATTGTTTTATTGTGTTTAATTGTTTGCCCTTTGATTGTTTAGATATTGTTTTTATCCATCTTCATTACGTACTGTATGTAAACAGCAGTACATTTACGACCTATCCCTATCATTTGGTTACATTCATTTCTGTTATACCACAGCATTGGTGAATACTCGTTTCTCATTGGCTAGAAGGGCATTCTAGAACGGGACAGTTGGAACATATATCGACCTCGCAGTCATGACGCAATAATATGCACCTACACCTGCGGACAGCTGCAAAGTTACAGCAGGCTAAACCAAACAGAAAGTGAATACATTGTAAACGAGTTAAAAACATAGCTAGCTAGCATTTCTTTTGTCTTTACAGAGACATGTTTTTATGGCGCATCTGATGACCCTAACATGGTGATGAACATTCATTTCTCTGGTCTCTACTATGCTGTCAAATCCTTCCACGTGTTTCTAGTTTGCCTAGTTCATCTGATGACCCTAACATGGTGATGAACATTCATTTCTCTGGTCTCTACTATGCTGTCAAATCCTTCCACGTGTTTCTAGTTTGCCTAAGTGTTTTCAGTAACTGGTATTGTTGAATTCGGTTGTCATGTTGGCAGGTTCGCTAGCAACAAACTCTTTAGCTTCTAGCCTAGTGTTTGATATGCAATGCGATCTCCCTCGTAATGAATAGTGTAAAGTGTCCTGATGGCAAGGCAAACTTTTCTAGCTGTGCCAAGCAAAATAGGGCATCATCCGCTCATTGTTATGGATGTATCCAAACGTCAATCGGAAACAGCTACTTTGCTGTTATTTTGGCTGCAGACGTCAATGCTAGCAGTAGCCAGCTGGCTAACTAGTTAGGAATAAGAATATTGCCAGCGAGCATGGCATCCGAACAGAAAGAAGAACGAACAAACTAATCGAACGAACAACTGGGCTGCATCTCTTGCAACCAAAAGATGAGAATGTATGAATTTGCTTAGAGAAGTTAAAATATAAACAAAATCAAAAATAATATTGGTAAATGTTTAGTATTGTTTTCTTTTGTAACTGTGGTATAAGCGGGAGAAACACCTTCACCTAGTTGTCCATTATTTCCAAGGTAATGTACAGAACTTTGCTGTTTATCCCTTACTTAATGCATAGATTAATTAAGCCTGCAGTCATTTTTTTCTGTTATTATTATAATTTTTTAAATTATATATAGGCTATATATATATTGTACTCTGCATTGTTGGGCCGTAAGTAAGTCACTGTTAGTCTGTGTGTTATGAAGGCCATGGCAGTAAGAGCATTGTCTGAGTGGAAACGTTATTGACAGAGTTCACAGCCTGCTACACTTGTGAGAGACAAGTTTTGGTTCATTTCATAAACATCATTTACACGTTTTGTAAATTTTTTCATTGTATTTTGTTTGGAGCGCTTCATATGTGCAATTGACATGCGTCTGGTTCCTCTGTCCTCATAATGCTAATGGAGCCTGAGCATGCATAGAACTAGGCTAACTGGCCTGCTGCGCGCAAATGTAGGAAAATGCCCAATTGGGGATTTCTGATTGTCTTAAACTCACCACCACTAATAAACTGAGCTTCTCAGTCAACTACGTCTGGTGTTTTTTCATCCATTGTGAATTATAATCGTTCCTCACGGTAGGCTATTTGAAAAATCTTTCCAACACCCTCCTCTCAATCACCAGGCGTAAAAGAGCCTGGTGTAAAAGAGCAAAATGTCTGAGGATCCCATATTGCAGTAGAAAATTTAATAAAATATCTGAACACATTATCTGAACACATTTCCCTTTGCGCAGCTGTGTCCATCCCGAGAAACCTGGCCTGAAATAGGTTAGTTGAAGATAGGAGATATAGGAGGATGGGGCTCATTGTACTGACTGGTATGGAATCAACGGAATGGAGTCAAACATATGGTTTCTATATGTGAGATGTGTTTTTATGCCTTACATTTATTCCAGACATTACAATGAGCCCGTCTTCCTACAGCTCCTCCCACCAGCCTCATCTGGCTACTTGATACAATGTTGCAAGTTCAGTAGCCTCATCTGGCTACTTGATACAATGTTGCAAGTTCGGTAGCAACAGCTTTATGGTCATTGGGCCAGACCTTCACCCAGTTGATTGTTTTGGATACGATGTGGCACGTCACTAGCGATAGCTCAAGTCAAGAAAGATAGAAAGGGGAGGCAGGCAGACAGAGTAGAGAGATTCATGCGATTGAAAGAACAATTTCATCAGCATATTTTCTGTTTTTTATTTGACTCTTATTTGTATTTTTTACTTAGTTGGCAATGGAAGATCTAGGCGGCCTACTATTACATTGGACTATAGGCTATCTCTGAGTTTAATTTCTTTAGCCTCCATTGGCTGATAGTGAATGAGTGTGTCCACACGGCAGAGGCTGGTGATCTCAACACTAGTGGAATTGTTTTACTTTTAGATTTGATCATTTTTATTTTCCCCATTTGACAACGACTTTGAGAAAGTCAAATGTTGTTTTTTGAAATGGAACTGTTTCACAGAAAATCATAACTGCATTATGGGTAGAAATGGTCGGATAAATTGTAAGCTTTCCCAAACTTGAAGTCACACGCCGCCTAAGAATAGACCGTTGTGAATACAGAGCACATTTCTCTGTACAGCATAATTACAATGGCTGTGAGATAAAGAGAGGGTTGTTGTAACTACTGTAAGATTACGTCTATTAAAACAGAGTACACATGGACAGCTATGCGATCCATCATGGAGAAAAGCCCTCACCTCGATCCAGCACCAGCGGGCGGAAAGCACCACTTGTTGGGTTGCGTCCAGCACCGTGTTGCTTGCTAGACTAGTGGGCTAGTACACCTACCTACGTGTTTGGCAGGAGCAGGCACGCTAGCTGAGGGTGAGAGAATGCCATGTTCCTTGCTTGATATTGTTTCCATTCCCTTTTCGCCAGATTTAGAATTGTAAACTAATAGAGAATAGAAGTGGAACCACTATTGATCTGGGTTTCCATACTCCCCCCCCCCCCCCCCCCCCCCCCCCCCCCCCCCCCCCCCCAGGTGCACATTTTGTTTCTTCGCCCTAGCACTACACAGCTGATTCAATAACTAACTGATCATCAAGCTTTGATGATTTGAATCAGCTGTATATAAATATATAAACATACACTGTAACTTTACGAAGGTTTATTCACATACAGCGGGTACAGCTACATCCGAGGGAATGTGACCTTCCTAAGAATGCTCTAGTGATGACTTCGTAACTAGGCAACGGTAAATAACAACAGAAGATTAGCCATACTACTGTAGGTACAGTAGCTGTTGCAGATTGCATTACATTCTCAGTACATAGTCATCAATCATACAAGGAAAAATTAGTGAGAGACACAAATGACTTAAAGTGGGTTTTTATTCATGAGCCTTTTGTCTTTTGTAAAACCTCGTTAGAATGACATAACAACCATGGACACAACAGAGATGAAAGGTTAATTATCCTACTCTTTGATCACACTGTTCATGCCCGACTGTGCAGGCCAGCTTCCCTGATCCCATGGGGGGGGGGGGGGGGGGGAACTACACTAGCATCAACCTTCCCCCGTTACAAATGATTCAGTCGGTCAAATTGTGTAAACATCCATACTTTATTTCAATTAATTTAAAATAAACTTTATTATATCCACTGCCTCAGCCTCTGTCCATCTGGTGTGACACAGCAGTCCTGTGAAACATGATACCAAGAGCAGAGTTATGTTCATTGAAGTTATTGTAGGTGGAATCCTAACTTGAGATCTGTGTGCAAATCATGCTGTAACATCCGTGGGAGATTTCAGACAGATTTGTTGAAATGATTCAGCACGTCTGGCAGGCTCCAAATCCAACATCAACATAATTTCGTGACTTAGAAGTCTGTAAGAGAAACATACAAGACACAAGCGTGTTTAACATTCAATTGATATGTGCATTTACACAACAACAAAAACGGTATACCTGCACAACATTCCAGGAAAGGAATGTTTGGGGCAAACTTCAGGACCAGGCTGTGGCTTCGATGACGGATATTGGTCACATCTTTCACCAGCCGTTTCTGGAAAAGCACGAGGCACAGCTTCTCACATACCTCGGTGCCTGTTGAATATAGTTGTCGTACCTCTGTTAATAAACACAAAAGTTTCACAAATAAACAAGGTTCACACAAGCATTTATACAGACTTGGTTTGAGCCATTCCCTGGCCTCTGCACCTGTAAGGGGTTGGTGTAGGCAGTTTGGGGAAAAATATTGTTGTCATTGTAACCGTGGACGTGGTTAGCTCCCGATGTCCACTTTGCCACCATCTCCTCACCAACCAGTATAGGTAGTTGATTATGGACTTGTTGCCTGACTCTTCCTGGTCTTGATGAGGTCACAATGAGGGCAATAAACCTGACTCTTCCTAGTCTTGATGAGGTCACAATGAGGGCAATAAACCTGACTCTTCCTAGCCCTGATGAGGTCACAGTGAGGGCAATACTCCTGACACTTCCTAGTCTTGATGAGGTCACAATGAGGGCAATAAACCTGACTCTTCCTAGCCCTGATGAGGTCACAGTGAGGGCAATACTCCTGACACTTCCTAGTCTTGATGAGGTCACAATGAGTGCAATACGCCTGACTCTTCCTAGTCTTGATGAGGTCACAGTGAGGGCAATACTCCTGACACTTCCTAGTCTTGATGAGGTCACAGTGAGGGCAATACGCCTGACTCTTCCTAGTCCTGATGAGGTCACAGTGCCCCCTGAACTCTCGTGTATTTTCTGCGTTATGCAATGATATGGGCAGTGACCATGTGATGCTTTTACAACATACAGAACGGCGCTGGTTATCAAGGGGCAAAGTATTGACACTTTTTTTTTTTAAATTGAGAGACGAGCTTAAAGTTCTCTTTACTAAAAAGCCTCAATTTTGTCCCACAAAATTAAAGTTATGATTAAGAAGTTAAGGAGCTCTTTTCTGTCTGCATTAACAAGGACAACACACAGGTCTTTCCATCATGGATTTTTTTTGTGTGCAAATGAACTCAAGCTTACGGACAATGTCAAATGTGATATAGCGAAGCACCTGAGTGAGTTGGGTGCGAATTACGCAGGTCATTTCCCAAAACGGATCGCACAAACAACTGGATTCGTTATTGCTTTCATGCCCTGGCCGCAAGTCCACTTACCGATATCTGAACAAGAGAGCCTCATCGAAATTGCAACAAGCGGTTCTGTGAAAATTGAATTTAATCAGAAGCCACTGCCAGATTTCTGGATAGTGCTGCGCTCTGAGTTTCTTGCCTTGGCAAATCGTGCTGTTAAGACACGAATGCCCTTTACAACCACGTACCTATGTGAGAGTGGATTCTCGACACTCACTATCATGACAACTAAATACAGGTGAGTTATGTGCATCCTTTCAAGCACACCCTTCTCAATAACCTGTGGTGAGTTATTCACAATTAATGATGAACAAATAAGGTTTTATATGTAAGATGGTTAAATAAAGAGCAAAATGATTGATTATTATGATATTATTATTTGTGCCCTGGTCCTATAAGAGCTCATTGTCACTTCCCACGAGCCGGGTTATAACAAACTCAACTCATTCTTATGTTTAATATATGTATCATATAGTGTGTGTGTGGCAGGCTTACAATGATGGCAAAAAACAACATTTGAGAGTGCCCTGACCCTGGTGCTAGAGGGGGTACAGCTGACCCTGGTGCTAGAGGGGGTACAGCTGGAGGTTGAATGTTTGAAAGGGGTATGGGACTATAAAAAGATTGGGAATCACTGTTCTCGTGCAAACCGGACAGGAGTGGAAAAGCTGCAGAATGTACTTCTCACCATGTGAACAGGCGTGAACAGGGACTGTTCAGGGACAGGGACTGTTCAGGGACAGGGACTGTGAACAGGGACTGTTCAGGGACAGGGACTGTTCAGGGACATGGACTGTGAACGGGGACAGGGACTGTTCAGGGACAGGGACTGTGAACAGGGACTGTTCAGGGACAGGGACTGTTCAGGGACAGGGACTGTTCAGGGACAGGGACTGTGAACAGGGACTGTTCAGGGACAGGGACTGTGAACAGGGACTGTGAACAGGGACTGTTCAGGGACAGGGACTGTGAACAGGGACTGTTCAGGGACTGTGAACAGGGACTGTTCAGGGACAGGGACTGTGAACAGGGACTGTGAACAGGGACTGTGAACAAGGACTGTTCAGGGGCTGTGAACAGGGGCTCTGTGATAGTGAGTTGCCGGTATGACGTCTGCATGTACTACTTTGGCACATAAACTAATTGATCAATAATTTACTCATAAACACAAGCTCACTACAGTGTATCTTTCAGTTCCCCTTCACCGATAGTGTCCGTGTCATCATGGTAATAACTGGAGTCGCTGCCTTTTTACTGGAATGTGAGGGTTTTAGGTACCGCTGCTGCTGCATCGTAAGACACTGTATCTGACACACTCTTACATAAGAGGACACCTACACCACCCGATGTCACAGGAAGGCCAAAAAGATCATCAAGGACAACAACCACCCGAGCCACTGCCTGTTCACCCCGCCATCATCCAGAAGGCGAGGTCAGTATAGGTGCATCAAAGCAGGGACCGAGAAACTGAATAACAGCTTCTATCTCAAGGCCATCAGACTGTTAAACAGCCAACACTAACATTGAGTGGCTGCTGCCAACACACTGACTCAACTCCAGCCACTTTAATAATGGGAATTGATGGGAATTGATGTAAAATATATCACTAGCCACTTTAAACAATGCCACTTAATATAATGTTTACATACCCTACATTATTTATCTCATATGCATACGTACGTATATACTGTACTCGATACCATCTACTGCATCTTGCCTATGGCGCTCTGTACCATCACTCATTCATATATCTTTATGTACATATTCTTTATCCCTTTACACTTGTGTGTATAAGGTAGTAGTTTTGGAATTGTTAGGTTAGATTACTCGTTGGTTATTGCTGCATTGTCGGAACTAGAAGCACAAGCATTTCGCTACACTCGCATTAACATCTGCTATGTGACAAATAAAATTGGATTTGATTTGATTTGATAAGACACTGTATCTGACACACTCTTACATAAGACACACTCTTACATAATACACACTCTTACATAAAACACTGTATCTGACACACTCTTACATAATACACACTCTTACATAAGACAATGTATCTGACACCTTCTTACATAATACACACTCTTACATAAGACACTGTATCTGACACACTCTTACATAAGACACTATCTGACACACTCTTACATAATACACACTATTACATAAGACACTGTATCTGACACACTCTTATATAATACACACTCTTACATAAGACACTGTATCTGACACACTCTTACATAAGACACTGTATCTGACACACTCTTACATAAGACACTGTATCTGACACACTCTTACATAAGACACACTCTTACATAAGACACTGTATCTGACACACTCTTACATAAGACACTGTATCTGACACACTCTTACATAAGACACTGTATCTGACACACTCTTACATAAGACACACTCTTACATAAGACACTGTATCTGACACACTCTTACATAAG
Source organism: Oncorhynchus clarkii lewisi (assembly GCF_045791955.1). NCBI lineage: Eukaryota > Metazoa > Chordata > Actinopteri > Salmoniformes > Salmonidae > Oncorhynchus > Oncorhynchus clarkii. Next base: position 74,695,500 of record NC_092162.1, read on the forward strand.
ACACTGTATCTGACACACTCTTACATAAGACACACTCTTACATAAGACACACTCTTACATAAGACACTGTATCTGACACACTCTTACATAAGACACTGTATCTGACACACTCTTACATAAGACACTGTATCTGACACACTCTTACATAAGACACTGTATCTGACACTCTTACATAAGACACACTCTTACATAAGACACACTCTTACATAAGACACTGTATCTGACACTCTAACATAAGACACACTCTTATATAAGACAACTCTTATATAAGACACACTCTTGCGTTTTGGATGAAACTGGGTGGCTGTAAATGCAGAAACACAGTCTCTCAGTGGTACTCCGAACACGACTTGCAACTCTTTGGGATGATAAACAGGCAAAATGACAGGTTTTGATAATATGGTAAACTGTAGGCTACAGAAATTAGGCAGTTAATTATCTCATCCCCAGTTGGAAAGCCCAGTCAAACAGTCTTCCCCTAAGACATTCCCTACCCAGAGTGCAGCCTGTTACTCTCATACTCTCCTAATCCAGCTGGACATGAACCCTACCTCAGATAGTTAATTACCTAATTAACACATTATATGCCTGTATTTGAGATTATCTGAATGTCAAGTACGTCAGTAACAACAGTAACATGAGAGAACATTACATTTGAGTGTGATGAAAGGGAATAACTAATGACCTAATTATTCTGATTGTGTTGTTGTTGAACACCTCTGTTTTTACTTGAGCCTTACTCACCTTTGCTCCTCCGTTGTGGGGAGGCTTGAGCGGAGAAATCACAAGCCTGCGGCAGGTGCGTCTGGCAAATGATCTCTCTCTTGTCCTAGAAAACCTGTAAATACATTGCAACCTAGCGAGTTTTGAATACGTTTTGCCATAAAACAAATCATTTGGCAGCTAGCTAGCTAACTTGAACTGAACTCACTTCAGTTGGATGTTTTGATAGCTGTGATAAATGTATTCTATCTAGTAATGTTAGCTAGCTAGCTACTTGCACAAGCATTTAATGTAATGATGTGATGTTATCTAGCTAGAAGAAACAAGTTTAGAACAGATATTTGATCAGCTAACAAGCTAGCTGAGAAGCTTACACAAAATAATTTGTTTTATGGCCATCCCATCTGGTTTGCGCTTTGTGGGACTATCATTAGTTTAACAGGACAATGACTCATCACACCTCCAAGCTGTGTAAGGGCTATTTGACCAAGGAGAGTGATGGAGTGCTGCATCAGATGACCTGGCCTCGGCAATCACCTGACCTGAACCCATTTGAGACGGTTTGGGATGAGTTGGACCGCAGAGTGAAGGAAAAGCAGCCAACAAGTGCTCAGCAGATGTGGGAACTCCTTCAAGACTATTTGAAAAGTATTCCAAGTTAAGCTGGTTGAGAGAATGCCAAGAGGGTGCAAAGCTGTCATCAAGGCATTCTCTCAACCAGCTTAACTTGGAATGCTTTTCCAACAAAAAAAAGAGCTGTCGTGTGTTTATATGTAGCAGGGAAGTCAGGCGCAGGAGAATCAAACTCAAATCAAATTTATTTGTCACATACACATGGTTAGCAGATGTTAATGCTTGTGCTTCTAGTTCCGACAATGCAGTAATAACCAACGAGTAATCTAACCAAACAATTCCAAAACTACTACCTTATACACACAAGTGTAAAGGGATAAAGAATATGTACATAAATGCTGAGCTGTAGTCGATGAACAGCATTCTCACATAGGTATTCCTCTTGTCCAGATGGGTTAGGGCAGTGTGCAGTGTGGTTGAGATTGCATCGTCTGTGAACCTATTGGGGAGGTAAGCAAATTGGAGTGGGTCTAGGGTGTCAGGTAGGCTGGAGGTGATATGGTCCTTGACTAGTCTCTCAAAGCACTTCATGATGACGGATGTGAGTGCTACGGGGGCGGTAGTCGTTTAGCTCAGTTACCTTAGCTTTCTTGGGAATGTGGGAACAGCAGACTTGAATAAGGATTGATTGAATATGTCCGTAAACACACCAGCCAGCTGGTCTGCGCATGCTCTGAGGGCGCGGCTGGGGATGCCGTCTGGGCCTGCAACCTTGCGAGGGTTAACACGTTTAAATGTTTTACTCACCTCGGCTGCAGTGAAGGAGAGTCCGCATGTTTTGGTTGCGGGACGTGTCAGTGGCACTGTATTGTCCTCAAAGCGGGCAAAAAAGTTATTTAGTCTGCCTGGGAGCAAGACATCCTGGTCCGTGACGGGGCTGGTTTTCTTTTTGTAATCCGTGATTGACTGTAGACCCTGCCACATACCTCTTGTGTCTGAGCTGTTGAATTGCGCCTCTACTTTGTCTCTATACTGACGCTTAGCTTGTTTGATTGCCTTGCGGAGGGAATAGCTACACTGTTTGTATTCGGTCATGTTTCCGGTCACCTTTCCCTGATTAAAAGCAGTGGTTTGCGCTTTCATTGCCATCAATCCACGGTTTCTGGTTTGGGAATGTTTTAATCGTTGCTATGGGAACGACATCATCAATGCACTTTCTAATGAACTCTCTCACCGAATCAGCGTATTCGTCAATGTTGTTGTTGGACGCAGTGCGGAACATATCCCAGTCCACGTGATGGAAGCAGTCTTGGAGTGTGGAATCAGATTGGTCGGACCAGCGTTGGACAGACCTCAGCGTGGGAGCCTCTTGCTTTAGTTTCTGTCTGTAGGCAGGGATCAACAAAATGGAGTCGTGGTCAGCTTTTCCGAAAGGGGGGCGGGGGAGGGCATTATATGCATCGCGGAAGTTAGAATAGCAATGATCCAAGGTTTTGCCAGCCCTGGTTGCGCAATCGATATGCTGATACAATTTAAGGAGTCTTGTTTTCAGATTAGCCTTGTTAAAATCCCCAGCTACAATGAATGCAGCCTCAGGATATTTGGTTTCCAGTTTGCAAAGAGTAAAATAAACTTAGTTCATTGGCCATCGATGTGTCTGCTTGGGGGGGAATATATACGGCTGTGATTATAATCGAAGAGAATTCCCTTGGTAGATAATGCGGTCGACATTTGATTGTGAGGAATTCTAAGTCAGGTGAACAGAAGAACTTGAGTTCCTGTATGTTGTTGTGGTCACACCACGTCTTGTTAATCATAAGGCATACGACCCCGCCCCTCTTCTTACCAGAAAGATGTTTCTGTCGGCGCGATGCGTGGAGAAACCAGCTGGCTGCACCGACTCCGATCGCGTCTCTCGAGTGAGCCATGTTTCCGTAAAGCAAATAACATTACAGTCTCTGATGTCCCTCTGGAATGCTACCCTTGCTCGGATTTCATCAACCTTCTTGTCAAGAGACTGGACATTGGCGAGTAGTATGCTTGGGAGCGGTGCGTGATGTGCCCGTCTCCGGAGCCTGACCAGAAGACTGCGTCGTTTGCCTCTTTTACGGCGTCGTTGTTTTGGTTTGGCGGCTGGGATCCATTCCGTTGTCCTGGGTGGAAGGCAGAACACAGGATCCGCTTCAGGAAAGTCATATTCTTGGTCGTACTGATGGCGAGTTGACGTTGCTCTTATGTTTAGTAGTTCTTCTCGACTGTATGTAATGAAACCTAAGATGACCTTGGGTACCAATGTAAGAAATAACACGTAAAAAAAACAAAAAACTGCATAGTTTCCTAGGAATGGTGTTATTTAATAACAATAAACGGAACATAACTCCAACACTAAATGTAACAATAAACAAAATGGGTACGAGGACCCGTCGCACACCAATACAACACTGAATAACAAACAATCTCTGACAAAGACATGAGGGGAAACAGAGGGTTAAATACAGGTAACAGGTAATGAATGGGATTGAAACCAGGTGTGTAGGAAGACCAGACAAAACCAATGGAAAATGAAACATGAATCGATGATGGCTGGAAGACCGGTGACGTCGACCGCCGAGCACCGCCCCGAACAAGGAGAGGCTTCGACTTCGGCAGAAGTCGTGACAAGATCCATTCCAGTAGGTGTTAGCCAAACAAATTATTAACTGCAATGGAAAAATAATGAATATGCTCTTATGGCACAATTTATTTTAAATTGACTTTTAGTTTGTTTTCATGCGTTTGCTTTTCGCCTACTGTACAGTATGGTTTGACTCTAGTGCCACAAATCTGATTACTATTTAAAGACATGTTATTACACTTTCATTCTAAAACAACTATTTATTTTAAATATAAATATAACATTTTGGGGATTGTGAAAAGGGCTTAATGAAATACAGTTTTTTACTTACGTCAGTAACGACAGCCTGTTCTTTCGACCAATCAATTTAAAATGTATATTTTTCTATATATAGACACATCCTATGTGTTTTAATCAAATCAATTATTTCCCCGGAGCTTGTCTGATGGATGCTTTAAGTGTTTGATGAAATAATGAAAGACACACAAATGGCTAGGAGTCAGAACGCATTTGATTGTGGCGGGCCGGGCTCAGACTAGCTGTGTTAAAAATACAGAATGACTCACAAGCACCCGTTGTCTCTCTCTCTCTCTCCTCCCTGCTACAGCCACCACCACAGAACATCAGTGTGTATAGTGCTGTCTCTCTCTCCTCCCTGCTACAGCGACCACCACAGAACATCAGTGTGTATAGTGCTGTCTCTCTCTCTCCTCCCTGCTACAGCGACCACCACAGAACATCAGTGTGTATAGTGCTGTCTCTCTCTCCTCCCTGCTACAGCCACCACCACAGAACATCCGTGTGTATAGTGCTCTCTCTCTCTCTCTCTCGCTCTCTGTCCATGTTGCTGAAGCTGCACCATAATTACAGCCATTTCTGACAACAACAACAAAAAACATTCCCTATTCCCTCACAACCCTTGTGCTCTTGGGCGCTCTTACCCTTACAGCTTGATGGTGCTTCTACCAGGATGCTATACCAAGTCTACTAATGAGGCGGCAGGGTAGCCTAGTGGTTAGAGCGTTGGACAAGTAACCGGAAGGTTGCAAGTTCAAATCCCCGAGCTGACAAGGTACAAATCTGTCGTTCTGTCTTAGAGTGATGGACTGTGTCATCCCCACAACCTCCACAATGGATCAGTCCACTCAGACAGCAGCCAATCAGACTGGTGTCTTAGAGTGATGGACTGTGTCATCCCCACAACCTCCACAATGGATCAGTCCACTCAGACAGCAGCCAATCAGACTGGTGTCTTAGAGTGATGGACTGTGTCATCCCCAGAATGGATCAGTCCACTCAGACAGCAGCCAATCAGACTGGTGTCTTAGAGTGATGGACTGTGTCATCCCCAGAATGGATCAGTCCACTCAGACAGCAGCCAATCAGACTGGTGTCTTAGAGTGATGGACTGTGTCATCCCCAGAATGGATCAGTCCACTCAGACAGCAGCCAATCAGGTGTCTTAGAGTGATGGACGACCCAAATCTAGACCATGATTGTGGAGTGTGTTGTCACCTAAGAAAGCTGTAGTGTGTCAGTGAATGTGAATATCTATTGATTGGCTCTGACACCCTCCGATAGACACGTCTGTGTCACATGCACACATGCTTTATTTTTCTCTGATTTCAACCTGAGCACATCAAGTTCAACGGAGGCTTTTGTCTGATGTTTTGGACTGTTTTGGTTCTTGAAATAATACATATACATTGTAATAATCAATCCTATTTTACACACATTTAACACCATAGAGCTTTGTTTCAACGTGCTATTTAGTAAAACATATATATTACTGTATATTCTCTGACGTGCGGTGATGTTTGTTCTGAAATGCAGGCAATAATAATTAATGTTTATAACACTGTGTCTTCATTGTGTGTAGGAAAGTGGAGGGGGTGGGATTGTAGAGAAGGCAAACAAATATATAAGCAACATTGAAATTAGGGTGACACTGAAAATAACCCAAGGATTACATAAATGACCCAGCTGCTGGGTCAATCCCCCCAACCCAATGTTCTGGGTTGATGTCACAACCCAACACACTGGGTTGTATTAACCCAGCAGTCTAGTTCAGTGGAGGCTGCCGAGGGGAGAAAGGCTCATTATAAAGGATGGAACGGAGCGAATGGAACGGCATGTGTTTTGATGTATTTGATACCATTCAACTGATTCCACTCCAGTCATTACCATGAACCCATCCTCCCCAATTAAGGTATCATCAACATCCTGTGGTCTAATTTACCCAGCAGTTGGGTTTTAACTTCATCAACAACTCTGCAGAGGATAGAGCAATAGTATTAGCAGGACACAAACACTTTGGTGTGGAAAGTTGCTCCCATGTGACAAAAAGGAATCGATGACAACACTTGGTATGTAAAGCATAAACACATTTTCATTATTTAAGTGATCTCCAACATGATTGACACTACATTTATTGATCTCACATTATTTCTGTATTTTCTAGAGGTACGTGTAGTCAGGCTGTCTTCCTTCAGGAGTCTGTGGAGAAAATGGCTGCCTCACATCTCCAGCACTAAGCCCAGGACAGACTTGTGCTGGCAGCGCCAGAGGAACCACTATCAGGTCTTCAGATCTGCCAATCTGCCAGAAGCTGTTAAGTCAGCCAAGCTGAAGAACCAAGAGCAGCATCTCCTGCTGGTTCAGAGTGAGTGGTCTGTCTACCAGAAGCTGTGAAGTCAGCCAAGCTGAAGAACCAAGAGCAGCATCTCCTGCTTGTTCAGAGTGAGCGGTCTGTCTACCAGAAGCTATGAAGTCAGCCAAGCTGAAGAACCAAGAGCAGCATCTCCTGCTGGTTCAGAGTGAGTGGTCTGTCTACCAGAAGCTGTGAAGTCAGCCAAGCTGAAGAACCAAGAGAAGCATCTCCTGCTGGTTCAGAGTGAGAGGTCTGTCTACCAGAAGCTGTGAAGTCAGCCAAGCTGAAGAACCAAGAGCAGCATCTCCTGCTTGTTCAGAGTGAGCGGTCTGTCTACCAGACGCTGTGAAGTCAGCCAAGCTGAAGAACCAAGAGCAGCATCTCCTGCTGGTTCAGAGTGAGCGGTCTGTCTACCAGAAGATGGTTGCTGACTGCTAGCCACCTGTCAAGACCTGCAGTTGTCTTTTGGGCCCCTACTGAACCAGCAAGCAAAGACATCAGGATTAATTACAGCTTTGATTTTGATCAACAAGTAAACAACATGTCCTCCTTTTATACTGAAGACAACAACCTCTCCCTTAATATGAGCAAGACAAAGGAGCTGATCGTGGACTACAGGAAAAGACAGGCCGAACAGGCCCCCATTAATGTCCTACTTTATACTGATCAGTAGCAAGATGGTTCCGAAGAGGATGGATGACGTCATACATGCTCCCAACCAATTGTGCTATTTTGTTAGTATTTTACGTTGTTTGTAACTTATTTTGTACATAATGTTTCTAACTTCTGGACATCAGAAGTGCGATTACTCACCACAAACTGGAAGAAGCCTTTTCAACAACATTTCCTTCAGAAAGACCAGAGTGTCCCTATGTAGCCAGGTCCCATCTATTATCCTTCTGACCCTATGTAGCCAGGTCCCATCTACTATCCTTATGACCCAGGTCCCATCTACTATCCTTCTGACCCTATGTAGCCAGGTCCCATCTAATATCCTTCTGACCCTATGTAGCCAGGTCCCATCTACTATCCTTCTGACCCTATGTAGCCAGGTCCCATCTACTATCCTTCTGACCCTATGTAGCCAGGTCCCATCTACGATCCTTCTGACCCTATGTAGCCAGGTCCCATCTACTATCCTTCTGACCCTATGTAGCCAGGTCCCATCTACTATCCTTCTGACCCTATGTAGCCAGGTCCCATCTACTATCCTTCTGAAAATATGTAGCCAGGTCCATCTACTATCCTTCTGACCCTATGTAGCCAGGTCCCATCTACTATCCTTCTGACCCTATGTAGCCAGGTCCCATCTACTATCCTTCTGAAAATATGTAGCCAGGTCCATCTACTATCCTTCTGACCCTATGTAGCCAGGTCCCATCTACTATCCTTCTGACCCAGGTCCCATCTACTATCCTTCTGACCCTATGTAGCCAGGTCCATCTACTATCCTTCTGACCCTATGTAGCCAGGTCCCATCTACTATCCTTCTGACCCTATGTAGCCAGGTCCATCTACTATCATTCTGACCATATGTAGCCAGGTCCCATCTGCTATCCTTCTGACCCAGGTCCATCTACTATCCTTCTGACCCAGGTCCATCTATTATCCTTCTGACTCTATGTAGCCAGGTCCATCTACTATCCTTCTGACCCAGGTCCATCTACTATCCTTCTGACCCTATGTAACCAGGTCCCATCTACTATCCTTCTGACCCTATGTAGCCAGGTCCATCTACTATCCTTCTGACCCTATGTAGCCAGGTCCCATCTACTATGCACAAGCTCCACCACAGTCTGGATCTTCACTTCCTCATCACAAGCCACACCAAGTTTGTCCCTGACTGGTGCTTCGGCCTCATCAAGCAGCGCTTCAGAAAGACCAGAGTGAACACTTTGTCTGAGATTGCTGGTGTTGTGAAGGACAGCACTGTGACAGAGGTCAACATCCCACAGCTGGTTGGACTGGAGGATGGTACGGTGCTGGTGGAATGTGAATCCGTGTGAGATGGGTGGGGCTAAGGCTTAAGAGGGTGTGAACAATGTTGAATGAGGGTAGACAAAGAAGAGCTCTCTAGTAGGTACCAAAACATTCAAAGGCCCCTTTCTCAAAAGTGAGTTTACAAGTTTATCAACTTTCAAAGCATTATTACTTTCCTGTTCTTCCTCAAATGCAGTGTATGATATACCATTTTGTAGCTCTGAGTCTCTACTTTTATCCAATGTAATAAACACAATTTCAAATTTTGCTACAAAAGTCCGATTTGAGCTGGTCGGTCACATTTATTCAGACCCTTTACTCAGTACTTTGTTGAATGATGATGCTACAAGCGTGGCACATCTGTATTTAGGCAGTTTTTAATATTAATCTCTGCAGATCCTCCCAAGCTCTGCCAGGTTGGATGGGGAGCATCGCTGCACAGTTATTTTCAGGTCTCTCCAGAGATGTTCAATATATTTCAAGTCCAGGCTCTGGCTGGGCCACTCAAGGACATTCAGAGACTTTTCCCGAAGTCACTCCTACGTTGTCTTGGCTGTGTGCTTAGGGTTGTTGACCTGTTGGAAGGCGGACCTTTACCCCAGTCTGAGGTCCTGAGCTCTCTGGAGCAGGTTTTCATCAAGGATCTCTCTGTACTTTGATCTTTTCATCTTTCCCTCAATCCTGACTAGTCTCCCAGTCCCTGCCGCTGAAAAACATCCCCACAGCATGATGCTGCCACCACCATGCTTCACCGTAGGGACGGTGGCAGGTTTCCTCCAGACGTGACACTTGGCATTCAGGTCAAACAGTTCAATCTTGGTTTCATCAGACCAGAGAATCTTGCCTTTAGGTGCCTTTTGGCAAACTCCAAGTTGTCTGTCATGTGCCTTTAACTGAGGAGTGGCTTCTGGCTACCCTACCATAAAGGCCTGATTGGTGGAGTGCTGCAGAGATGGTTGTCCTTCTGGAAGGTTCTCCCATCTCTACAGAGGAACTGTATCTCTCTCAGAGTGACCATCGGGTTCTTGCACACCTCCCTGACCAAGGCGGACAGCTGTGGGAAGAGTCTTGGTGGTTCCAAACTCCTTCCATTTAAGAATGATGAAGGCCAATGTGTTCTTGGGGACCTTCAATGCTCCAGACATTTTTTGGTAGCCTCTCCCAGATCTGTGCCTCGACACAATCCTGTCTCGGAGCTCAACTGACAATTCTTTTGACCTCATGGCTTGGATTTCCAAATCATGTCCAATCAATTGAATTGAATACAGGTGGACTCCAATCAAGTTGTACAAACATCTCAAAGATGATCAATGGAAACAAGATGCACCTGAGCTCATAGCAAAGGGTATGAATACTTATGTATGTAAATATTATATATAAATGTACACCCCCCCCCCCCCCCCCCCCCTCCTCAGAGAGAGAGACACAGCTGCATGTGAGCTCTCACATTTTTTCAACATGTGTTTTTACAAAAGGATAGATTTGGAGTTAAATAAACTTGGATTTATTTGGCAGGTACATATATGCAGGATGCTACCCTCCACAGCATGGCCTTCGCTCCATATCAAAACTCCAAACCTACAACCTAATTTTACCCCAAATTAACTGGAGAGATTACTGCTTCCAAGCTTTTCTTTTCCAAGCTATATGGAGAGTGCTCTAGCAAACAAACAGCAGAGACCCGAGGACACCATCCAACCTGGAACTGAGTGAGTAGTGTTTGGTCTGATGCTATTTTGAAAGCAAAGAAGAAACAATGAAAAACAATTAAAATAAAGTACATTAAAATGATATATTTTACTTTATGGGGAGTGAACGCTGATTTAAGGCTCCCAGGCAAGGACAGACCAGATACAAATTCACTAAGGTGTGAAGTAAAAAGGCGTCGAGGCCTTTGTGCCCAAAAAGTACCCGTCTGTATACCCGTCTGTATACCCGTCTGTATACCCGTCTGTATACCCGTCTAAAGACCAACTGGTTGATGCTTATTTATAAAACCCTCTTAGGCCTCACTCCCCCCTATCTGAGATATCTACTGCAGCCCTCATCCTCCACATACAACACCCGTTCTGCCAGTCACATTCTGTTAAAGGTCCCCAAAGCACACACATCCCTGGGTCGCTCGTCTTTTCAGTTCGCTGCAGCTAGTGACTGGAACGAGCTGCAACAAACACTTAAACTGGACAGTTTTATCTCAATCTCTTCAAAGACTCAATCATGGACACTCTTACTGACAGTTGTGGATACTTGATGTAGCTTGATGTATTGTTGTCTCTACCTTCCTGCCCTTTGTGCTGTTGTCTGTGACCCATAATGTTTGTACCATGTTGAGTTGCTACCATGTTGTTGTTATGTTGTGCTGCTGCCATGTTGAGTTGCTACCATGTTGTTGTTATGTTGTGCTGCTGCCATGTTGAGTTGCTACCATGTTGTTGTTATGTTGTGCTGCTGCCATGTTGAGTTGCTACCATGTTGTTGTTATGTTGTGCTGCTGCCATGTTGAGTTGCTACCATGTTGTTGTTATGTTGTGCTGCTGCCATGTTGAGTTGCCACCATGTTGTTATGCTGTGTTGCTACCATGTTGTTATGCTGTGTTGCTACCATGTTGTTATGCTGTGTTGCTACCATGTTGTTATGCTGTGTTGCTACCATGTTGTTATGCTGTGTTGCTACCATGTTCTTATGCTGTGTTGCTACCATGTTGTTATGCTGTGTTGCTACCATGTTCTTATGCTGTGTTGCTACCATGTTGTTATGCTGTGTTGCTACCATGTTCTTATGCTGTGTTGCTACCATGTTGTTATGCTGTGTTGCTACCATGTTGTTATGCTGTGTTGCTACCATGTTGTTATGCTGTGTTGCTACCATGTTGTTATGCTGTGTTGCTACCATGTTGTTATGCTGTGTTGCTACCATGTTGTTATGTTGTGTTGCTACCATGCTGTGTTGTCATGAGTTGCTGCCTTGCTAGGTTGTTGTCTTAGGTCTCTCTTTATGTAGTGTTGTGTCTCTCTTGTTGTGATGTGTGTTTTGTCCTATATTTATATTGTACTTATTTTTTATTTATTTTTAATCCCAGGACTCAGTCTCCGCAGGAGGACTTTTGCCTTTTGGTAGGTCGTCATTGTAAATAAGAATTTGTTCTTTAACTGACTTTCCTAGTTAAATAAAGGTTAAATAAATACAATAAAAATAAAGTATTTCTGTTTTTAATACATTTGCTAAGAATTCTTAACCTGTTTTCGCTTTGTTATTATGGGTTATTGTGTGTAGATTGAGAAGGGAACAAATGATTTAATCCATTTTCGGATAAGGCTGTAATGTAACAACATGTGCAAAAAGTCAAGGGGTCTGAATACTTTCTGAATGCACTTTAATTATTGTAAAATTCCTAGTACTGTAGCTAATCTTTGTCACGCTCACTGACCAGATGGTGTGGTGTTAAGATTTCCCTTCACTGGAACTAAGGGGCCTGGACTATGAAAAACAGCCCCAGACCATTATTCCTCTTCCACCAAACTTTACAGTTGGCACTATGCATTCGGGCAGGTAGCGTTCTCATGGCATCTTCAAAACCCAGATTCGTCCGTCGGAATGCTAGATGGTGATCCAGAGAACGCATTTCCACTGCTCCAGAGTCCAATGGCGGCGAGCTTTACACCACTCCAACCGACGCTTGGCATTGAGAATGGTGATCTTAGGCTTGTGGGCAGCTGCTCGGCCATGGAAACCCATTTCATAAAGGTCCCGACGAACAGTTCTTGTGAATGCAGTTTGGAACTTAGTTTGGAACTTAGTAGTGAGTGTTGTAACCGAGGACAGATGATGTTCCAGAGGCAGTTTGGAACTTAGTAGTAAGGGTTGTAACCGAGGACAGATGATGTTCCAGAGGCAGTTTGGAACTTAGTAGTGAGGGTTGTAACCGAGGAGAGATGATGTTCCAGAGGCAGTATGGAACTTAGTAGTGAGTGTTTTAACCGAGGACAGATGACGTTCCAGAGGCAGTTTGGAACTTAGTAGTGAGGGTTGTAACCGAGGACAGATGATGTTCCAGAGGCAGTTTGGAACTTAGTAGTGAGGGTTATAACCGAGGACAGATGATGTTCCAGAGGCAGTTTGGAACTTAGTAGTGAGGGTTGTAACCGAGGACAGATGATGTTCCAGGGGCAGTTTGGAACTTAGTAGTGAGGGTTGTAACCGAGGACAGATGACGTTCCAGGGGCAGTTTGGAACTTAGTAGTGAGGGTTGTAACCGAGGACAGATGACGTTCCAGGGGCAGTTTGGAACTTAGTAGTGAGGGTTGTAACCGAGGACAGATGACGTTCCAGGGGCAGTTTGGAACTTAGTAGTGAGGGTTGTAACCGAGGACAGATGATGTTCCAGGGGCAGTTTGGAACTTAGTAGTGAGGATTGTAACCGAGGACAGATGATTTTTACGGCGCCACATTGAAAGTCAATAATTTGAAGGTGTCCACATACTTTTGGCCAGTTAGCGTATCTACCCTCAATTACCTTGTACACCTGCACATTGACTCAGTACTGGCTTCAGCTCAGTGGGCTAACACCGTCTATAACAGAGCTGAAGGCTTCAGCTCAGTGGGCTAACACCGTCTTTAACAGCTGCCTCAGTCCTCCTAATGAAGTACTGTAATGTAGTAATTGTACAGTAGCTTTTCAAGACATTTTCCCGTGCGCGGGGATTGCTGCGCATGTCGGCTCAAGCCTGCACTACCTTTAAATGGCTCTTACAGTGCACTGTGCTACAATTTGCCTTGGATTGAATCCCGGCCTGGGTCCTGGCCTTAATTGTCAGGTCTATATTTGAGTTGAGATGTAGGCCGACCAGCACCTCTCCTACTTTAACTCCAGTTTGACAAGAGCATTTAAAAAAAAAGATTTCACGTGATACATCTGACGTATGCCATTTAAAGCTACTGCTTACACACAAGGTCCAATGAAAGTTTTCATTTAATGAAGAACAAACCGGGAAAGAGGAATAGAATGTCAGTGAAAGGTGTTTCCTGCTCATTAAAAAGCAACAACACTGTCAACTACTGAGGTAGTGCCGAGTGTGTGTGTTAGTGTGTCAGTTCTATTGTCAGTTCCACCCTCACTGCTGCTAGGATAGACTGCTACTCCAACCCCCCTCACTGCTGCTAGGATAGACTGCTACTCCAACCCCCCTCACTGCTGCTGCTGGGATAGACTGCTACTCCAACCACCCTCACTGCTGCTAGGTTAGACTGCTACTCCAACCACCCTCACTGCTGCTAGGATAGACTGCTACTCCAACCGCCCTCACTGCTGCTGCTGGGATAGACTGCTACTCCAACCACCCTCACTGCTGCTGGGATAGACTGCTACTCCAACCACCCTCACTGCTGCTAGGATAGACTGCTACTCCAACCACCCTCACTGCTGCTAGGATAGACTGCTACTCCAACCACCCTCACTGCTGCTAGGATAGACTGCTACTCCAACCACCCTCACTGCTGCTGGGATAGACTGCTACTCCAACCACCCTCACTGCTGCTGCTGGGATAGACTTCTACTCCAACCACCCTCACTGCTGCTGCTGGGATAGACTGCTACTCCAACCACCCTCACTGCTGCTAGGATAGACTGCTACTCCAACCACCCTCACTGCTGCTGCTGGGATAGACTGCTACTCCAACCACCCTCACTGCTGCTGCTGGGATAGACTGCTACTCCAACCACCCTCACTGCTGCTAGGATAGACTGCTACTCCAACCACCCTCACTGCTGCTGCTGGGATAGACTGCTACTCCAACCACCCTCACTGCTGCTAGGATAGACTGCTACTCCAACCACCCTCACTGCTGCTAGGATAGACTGCTACTCCAACCCCCCTCACTGCTGCTAGGATAGACTGCTACTCCAACCCCACTGCTGCTGCTAGGATATACTGCTACTCCAACCACCCTCACTGCTGCTGCTGGGATAGACTGCTACTCCAACCACCCTCACTGCTGCTGGGATAGACTGCTACTCCAACCACCCTCACTGCTGCTGCTAGGATAGACTGCTACTCCAACCACCCTCACTGCTGCTAGGATAGACTGCTACTCCAACCACCCTCACTGCTGCTAGGATAGACTGCTACTCCAACCACCCTCACTGCTGCTGCTGGGATAGACTGCTACTCCAACCACCCTCACTGCTGCTGGGATAGACTGCTACTCCAACCACCCTCACTGCTGCTAGGATAGACTGCTACTCCAACCACCCTCACTGCTGCTGCTGGGATAGACTGCTACTCCAACCACCCTCACTGCTGCTAGGATAGACTGCTACTCCAACCACCCTCACTGCTGCTAGGATAGACTGCTACTCCAACCACCCTCACTGCTGCTGCTGGGATAGACTGCTACTCCAACCACCCTCACTGCTGCTGCTGGGATAGACTGTTACTCCAACCACCCTCACTGCTGCTAGGATAGACTGCTACTCCAACCACCCTCACTGCTGCTGCTGGGATAGACTGCTACTCCAACCACCCTCACTGCTGCTGGGATAGACTGCTACTCCAACCCCCCTCACTGCTGCTGCTGGGATAGACTGCTACTCCAACCACCCTCACTGCTGCTAGGATAGACTGCTACTCCAACCACCCTCACTGCTGCTGCTGGGATAGACTGCTACTCCAACCACCCTCACTGCTGCTGCTGGGATAGACTGCTACTCCAACCACCCTCACTGCTGCTAGGATAGACTGCTACTCCAACCACCCTCACTGCTGCTAGGATAGACTGCTACTCCAACCACCCTCACTGCTGCTGGAATAGACTGCTACTCCAACCGCCCTCACTGCTGCTGGGATAGACTGCTACTCCAACCGCCCTCACTGCTGCTAGGATAGACTGCTACTCCAACCACCCTCACTGCTGCTGGGATAGACTGCTACTCCAACCACCCTCACTGCTGCTAGGATAGACTGCTACTCCAACCCCCCTCACAGCTGCTGCTGGGATAGACTGCTACTCCAACCGCCCTCACTGCTGCTGCTGGGATAGACTGCTACTCCAACCCCCCTACTGCTGCTAGGATAGACTGCTACTCCAACCACCCTCACTGCTGCTGCTGGGATAGACTGCTACTCCAACCACCCTCACAGCTGCTGGGATAGACTGCTACTCCAACCACCCTCACTGCTGCTAGGATAGACTGCTACTCCAACCACCCTCACTGCTGCTAGGTTAGACTGCTACTCCAACCGCCCTCACTGCTGCTAGGATAGACTGCTACTCCAACCACCCTCACTGCTGCTGGGATAGACTGCTACTCCAACCGCCCTCACTGCTGCTAGGATAGACTGCTACTCCAACCACCCTCACTGCTGCTGGGATAGACTGCTACTCCAACCACCCTCACTGCTGCTGGGATAGACTGCTACTCCAACCACCCTCACTGCTGCTAGGATAGACTGCTACTCCAACCACCCTCACTGCTGCTGGGATAGACTGCTACTCCAACCACCCTCACTGCTGCTGGGATAGACTGCTACTCCAACCACCCTCACTGCTGCTAGGATAGACTGCTACTCCAACCATCCTCACTGCTGCGAGGATAGACTGCTACTCCAACCACCCTCACTGCTGCTAGGATAGACTGCTACTCCAACCCCCCTCACTGCTGCTGCTGGGATAGACTGCTACTCCAACCACCCTCACTGCTGCTGCTGGGATAGACTGCTACTCCAACCACCCTCACTGCTGCTAGGATAGACTGCTACTCCAACCGCCCTCACTGCTGCTGGGATAGACTGCTACTCCAACCGCCCTCACTGCTGCTGGGATAGAATGCTACTCCAACCACCCTCACAGCAGGTCGCCTAGTGGTTAGAGTGTTGGGCCAGTAACCAGCAGGTAGCCTAGTGGTTAGAGTGTTGGGCCAGTAACCAGCAGGTAGCCTAGTGGTTAGAGTGTTGGGCCAGTAACCAGCAGGTAGCCTAGTGGTTAGAGTGTTGGGCCAGTAACCAGCAGGAAGCCTAGTGGTTAGAGTGTTGGGCCAGTAACCAACCGGCAGCCTAGTGGTTAGAGTGTTGGGCCAGTAACCAGCAGGAAGCCTAGTGGTTAGAGTGTTGGGCCAGTAACCAGCAGGAAGCCTAGTGGTTAGAGTGTTGGGCCAGTAACCAACAGGAAGCCTAGAGGTTAGACTGTTGGGCCAGTAACCAGCAGGCAGCCTAGTGGTTAGAGTGTTGGGCCAGTAACCAGCAGATAGCCTAGTGGTTAGAGTGTTGGGCCAGTAACCAGCAGGAAGCCTAGTGGTTAGAGTGTTGGGCCAGTAACCAGCAGGAAGCCTAGCGGTTAGAGTGTTGGGCCAGTAACCAACAGGAAGCCTAGAGGTTAGACAGTTGGGCCAGTAACCAGCAGGCAGCCTAGTGGTTAGAGTGTTGGGCCAGTAACCAGCAGATAGCCTAGTGGTTAGAGTGTTGGGCCAGTAACCAGCAGGAAGCCTAGTGGTTAGAGTGTTGGGCCAGTAACCAGCAGGAAGCCTAGTGGTTAGAGTGTTGGGCCAGTAACCAGCAGGAAGCCTAGTGGTTAGAGTGTTGGGCCAGTAACCAGCAGGAAGCCTAGTGGTTAGAGTGTTGGGCCAGTAACCAGCAGGTAGCCTAGTGGTTAGAGTGTTGGGCCAGTAACCAGAAGGTAGCCTAGTGGTTAGTGTTGGGCCAGTAACCAGCAGGAAGCCTAGTGGTTAGAGCGTTGGTCCAACAACCAGCAGGTAGCATAGAGGTTAGAGTGTTGGTCCCGTAACCAGCAGGTAGCATAGTGGTTAGAGCGTTGGGCCAGTAACCAGCAGGTAGCATAGCGGTTAGAGCGTTGGGCCAGTAACCGAAGTCATTCACCAGTTCTAATTCCAGAGCCGACAAGGTGAAAAATCTCGCTGTTGATACTGGAAGACTCTGATAGTTACATAGCTGAAGGTCGCTAATCCTGTTCCATTTCTAGCCTCTACGTGTTACAGAAGCGAGGTATATGCCAGCAACCAGTAAAGTTACAACAGGGCAGCTAAATTACCTTAGACCGCAAGAATTCTGACTGGACATTGGTCGGAAGTCATCTAATGTCAGAATCATAAAATAGAGTTTCCCTTATGTTAAGCTATTGGTGGAGCATCAGGTACTGTCCACTAATATTTCCATCTTGGGGACTAACAAGTCATTTATAAACCATATATATGTATATATAGAGTACACATTTTAGATTAGGGGCTGCAAAATAGTTTGTTGATAATTAGTGGTTTATACAGATCTACATTAGTCATCAACTGAAGTATTAGTAAGTGCATGTACTCACATTTATAAATGCACTCATTATGTATACATGTATAAAGATACCATTCATTAAATATAAACACATTTATGAATATGTAAATAGTACCATTCATGACATATACACACATTTATGAATATGTAGATATAGTACCATTCATGACATATAAACACATTTATGAATATGTAAATGCTGAGTCAGACTATTCATCAACTATTAACAAATACCTGATGAGTTGACGATATCTCCTTTATAGCTGGTTTACAAACTTCAACTTTCGCCATCGCTAGCTGGAGAATGTGAACATGTTTTAAGAAAACGTTGTTCAAATTACCTGAAAACAACTTCATATTTGGTTTCAAATCAAATCAAAAGTAATTTGTCACATAGCAGATGTTAATGCGAGTGTAGCGAAATGCTTGTGCTTCTAGTTCCGACAATGCAGTAATAACCAACAAGTAATCTAACCTAACAATTCCACAACAACTACCTTATACACACACAAGTGTAAAGGAATGAAGAATATGTACATAAAGATATATGAATGAGTGATGGTACAGAACGGCATAGGTAAGATGCAGTAGATGGTATAGAGTACAGTATATACATATGAGATGAGTAATGTGGGGTATGTAAACATTATATTAAGTAGCATTGTTTAAAGTGGCTAGTGATATATTTTACATCAATTTCCATCAATTCCCATTATTAAAGTTGCTGGAGTTGAGTCAATATGTTGGCAGCAGCCACTCAATGTTAGTGGTGGCTGTTTAACAGTCTGATGGCCTTGAGATAGAAGCTGTTTTTCAGTCTCTCGGTCCCTGCTTTGATGCACCTGTACTGACCTCGCCTTCTGGATGATAGCGGGGTGAACAGGCAGTGTCTCGGGTGGTTGATGTCCTTGATGATCTTTATGGCCTTCCTGTGACATCGGGTGGTGTAGGTGTCCTGGAGGGCAGGTAGTTTGCCCCCGGCGATGCGTTATGCAGACCTCACTACCCTCTGGAAAGCCTTACGGTTGTGGGCGGAGCAGTTGCCGTACCAGGCGGTGATACAGCCCGACAGGATGCTCTCGATTGTGCATCTGTAGAAGTTTGTGAGTGCTTTTGGTGACAAGCCGAATTTCTTCAGCAGACAGCGTTGAGGTTGAAGAGGCGCTGCTGCGCCTTCTTCACGACGCTGTCTGTGTGGGTGGACCAATTCAGTTTGTCCGTGATGTGTACACCGAGGAACTTAAAACGACCCTCTCCACTACTGTCCCGTCAGTGTGGATAGGGGGGTGCTCCCTCTGCTGTTTCCTGACGTCCACGATCATCTCCTTCGTTTTGTTGATTTTCCTGACATCACACTCTGAGGGCCCTCACCTCCTCCCTGTAGGCCGTCTCGTCACTGTTGGTAATCAAGCCTACCACTGTAGTGTCGTCCGCAAACTTGACTAGAAAGGCCTAAGTTTTCATAACTGTGACCTTAATTGCCTATCGTCTGTAAGCTGTTAGTGTCTTAACGACCGTTCCACAGGTGCATGTTCATTAATTAATTGTTCATGGTTCATTGAACAAGCTTTGGGGAACAGTGTTTAAACCTTTAACCATGAAGATCTGTGAAGTTATTTGGATTTTTACGAAATATCTTTGAAATCTTTATTTTTTTTGCTGAGTTTATTTTTCCGGTTGAGTCTAACATCTAACATGAAGTTGTAAAATAGTGAAGTACTTTTTTCAATGAAGTGTCACTTTTCCTTTTTAACTGATTACTTTTAGCACTGTGTGACGGATGCTATGGCCCTTCGGCGGTATGTGAGAGAGGAGAGAGGGGGGGAGAGGAGAGGAAGGGAGAGCAGAGGAGAGAGGAAGGGAGAGCAGAGGAGAGAGGAAGGGAGAGCAGAGGAGAGAGGAATGGAGAGCAGAGGAGAGAGGAGAGGAGAGGAAGGGGAGCAGAGGAGAGAGCAGAGGAGAGGAGAGGAGTGGAGAGGAGAGGAGAGGAGAGGAGAGGAGAGGAGAGGAGAGGAGAGGAGAGGAGAGGAGAGGAGAGGAAGGGAGAGCGGAGGAGAGGATAGGGGAGTGGGAGAGGAGAGGAAAGGGGAGTGGGAGAGGAGAGGAAAGGGGAGTGGGAGAGGAGGGGAGAGAAAGGGAGAGCAGAGGGGAGGAGAGGAAAAGGGGGAGTAGAGAAGAGAGAGCGGTGAGAGACGAAAGCAGAGTGGGGGGAGAGGAGAGGAAAGGAGAGCGCAGGAGAAGAGAGGAGGAGGTCCCCAGATTCCATTAGTTATTTTTAAAAGGTTTCTTCAAGGAGAATCATAGGATGATCTGGTTCACCTCACTTTCTCATTCCTCTTGAGGTATTACGACCAAATCCTTCCCCCAGAAATATCTGTGTTACTGGGGATAGATGCTGACCTGCAAAACGACTAGAAAAACGACTAGCCAAAATCTAAAACTGACCCTTACTTTAACCCTAACCTTAACCAACCCTAACCTTGACCCTTACCCTAACATTAACCTAACCTCATTTTTACCAATTCGGTATTTAAATGTCGTTTTTTTGGGGGGGGGTTATTGAAAAGCTAATTGGCTGATGTTGGTTCAATTACTTAAATTCCATTTAGTTTGTTTTGTTTTGTTCTCCCAACGTGTCGTTTCTCTAGAGAAAAATCGAATAATTCATGAGATAAATCAAGTCCAGAGCTATGTGGGATACCGGACTGAAGGGAGTTGTAGTTTTCATTAAGCAAATATTCAACCTAGTTCAGCACAGAAACGTGGTAATTAAACTACCAGGACCTTAATCCACTGCGCCTGTTTTTTCCGGTTCGGATAGATACATTTTTACGCCTGCTTAAATTAGGTTAGATACACACAGACTGCATAGACTGAATGAGAGAGGAATGTACACAACACAACAAGGATAGAGAGAGATAGGAACAGTTTGTGAAAGTATGCCTTGTCTACTGTAAAGAACTATATAGTAAAATGATTTAGCAGATCTGCAGCGTAGTTGGGCAGGAGTAATAAGATTACCAAAGATAGTATGGGATCGTAGAGATAACGTAGTGCTACTTCCTTATGTGGAGCTGAGATGATGACTTTATGAAATTTTAAATAGTCCTAAAATAAAAACCAAGTAATACACATATTTTTTTCATAGCAATGTCCTGTTGTTGCTACGCACCAGACATACAAATAACTTCCTGAAATGGTGTAAAGTTACTCCACGAAGTATAACCTAGTCGTTTAATTTGACTTTAGAGACAGAATATATTTCCATGAATTCATACTCCGTAACTCTAAAGCAAAAACAGGGTTTAGATCACACAGATATGTCAGACTGCACCCCGAAGACTCGGGGTGCAGTCTTCGGGGTGCAGTCTGAGTCTTCGGACTTCAGACTGCACCCCAAAGACTGCACCCTGAAGATTGCACCCCGAAGACTTCAGACTGCACCCCGAAGACTGCACCCCGAAGACTGCACCCTGAAGACTGCACCCCAAAGACTGCACCCCGAAGACTTCAGACTGCACCCCATAGACTGCACCCCAAAGACTGCACCCCAAAGACTTCAGACTGCACCCCGAAGACTGCACCCCGAAGACTGTACCCTGAAGACTGCACCCCGAAGACTTCAAACTGCACCCCAAAGACTGCACCCTGAAGACTGCACCCGAAGACTTCAGACTGCACCCCGAAGACTGCACCCTGAAGACTGCACCCTGAAGACTGCATCCCGAAGACTGCACCCTGAAGACTGCACCCCGAAGACTGCACCCCAAAGACTTCACCCTGAAGACTGCACCCCGAAGACTGCACCCCGAAGACTGCACCCCGAAGACTGCACCCTGAAGACTGCACCCCGAAGACTGCACCCCGAAGGGCATTTCCGTCACAGTTCACTACTCTACCATGGATCACAGGGCTCTGTAGTAGTGCACTATACGTACACTTGGTTCTACTGCCATATAGACGTAGTTACACAGCTAATAGCATCATAACAGCTCACATAGAGATCTGTCTGAAACACACACACAGGTAAAAGCATCATAACAGCTCACAGAGAGTTCTGTCTGAAACACACACACAGGTAATAGAACATTCCATGGTTCTGTGTCCTTGGCTCTGTTTCTCTGTTTCTTTCTCAAATGCAAATTCTCTCTGTTTATTTCATCCAAGAGACGGACAGTGTGGCAACCACTCTCCTCTCCTCTCCCCTACTCACATCTCTCTCTCTCTCTGTGTTGTTTTTCTCCCTTCCCAGTAGACCTTGCCTTGGACACCCTATAATATAATACTGACACTCTCGTTTCCTCTCGCTCCCCCACTCTCTATCCCTCTCTCTGTCCCTCACACTATCTCTCTCGCTCCCCCCTCTCTATCCCTCTCTCTATCCCTCACACTATCTCTCTCGCTCCCCCTCTCTCTATCCCTCTCTCTGTCCCTCACACTATCTCTCTCTCTATCCCTCACACTATCTGTCTGTCTCCCTCTCTCTCTATCCCTCTCTCTGTCCCTCACACTCTCTCTCTCCCTCTCTCTCTCCCTCACACTATCTCTCTCTCTATCCCTCTCTCTATCCCCCACACTATCTCTCTCGCTCTCCCTCTCTCTATCCCTCACACTATCTCTCTCTCCCTCTCTATCCCTCACACTATCTCTCTCTCTCCCTCTCTCTATCCCTCACACTATCTCTCTCTATCCCTCTCTCTATCCCTCACACTATCTCTCTCTTTCTCCCTCTCTCTATCCCTCTCTCTATCCCTCACACTATCTCTCTCACTCCCCCTCTCTCTATCCCTCACACTATCTCTCTCTCTCCCCCTCTCTATCCCTCACACTATCTCTCTCTCTCCCTCTCTCTATCCCTCACACTATCTCTCTCTATCCCTCTCTCTATCCCTCACACTATCTCTCTCGCTCGCTCTCCCTCTCTCTATCCCTCACACTATCTCTCTCGCTCTCCCTCGCTCTATCCCTCACACTATCTCTCTCGCTCTGTTTTTGAGGTGTATTGGGGAGCGACCTCTCAGAGGTCTTTCTGTAGTCCTTTAAGAACTCAGTTACCAGCCAGCTGCCAGCGAGTACTGTCACTACTGCCAAAGAAGGAGGACTTAGCTCTATTGAAGAACTGGAGGCTGGTGCTGTTGCTATGCCAGGATTACAAAATATTGTCCAAGCGTTTGACTTATGGCTTTAAAAGTTGTTTGGACACCATAGTTCACAGACACCAGGCATACTGTGCCTGGGTGGAAAATAATGGATGACAATTTTGTTTTGAGAGATGTTTTAGACATGACTAGGATGTCTTCTCAGGATCTGGGACTCATTTAGATAGACTGTGAAGAAGCTTTTGATAGAGTGTCACGCCTATCCATCAATCAATCAATCAATCAATCAATCAATCTATCAATCCAATGTATTTATTAAGCCCTTCTTACATCAGCTGATGTCACAAAGTGCTGTACAGAAACCCGGCCTAAAACCCCCAACAGCAAGCAATGCAGCTGTAGAAGCACGTGACTAGGCCAAAACTGAGGAAGAAACCTAGAGAGGAACCAGGCTATGAGGGGTGGCCAGTCCTCTTCTGGCTGTGCGGGTGGAGATTATAACAGAACATGGCCAAGATGTTCAAATATTCAAAGATGACCAGTATGGTCAAATAATAATAATCACAGTGGTTGCCAAATGGCTCAAGTCCTCCGAGAGAAAGAGAGAGAGAGAATTAGAGAGAGCATACTTAAATTCACACAGGACACCGGATAAGACAGGAGAAATACTCCAGATATAACAGACTGACCCTAGCCCCCCGACATATAAACTACTGCACCATAAATACTGGAGGCTGAGACAGGAGGGGTCGGGAGACACTGTGGCCCCGTCCGACGATACCCCCGGACAGGGCCAAACAGGCAGGATATAACCCCACCCACTTTGCCAAAGCACAGCCCCCACACCACTAGAGGGATATCTTCAACCACCAACTTACCATCCTGAGACAAGGCTGAGTATAGCCCACAAAGATCTCTGCCACGGCACAACCCAAGAGTGGGGGCGCCAACCCGGACAGGAAGATCACGTCAGTGACTCAACCCACTGAAGTGACGCACCCCTCCTAGGGATGGCATGGAAGAGCACCAGTAACCCAGTGACTCATCCCCTGTAATAGGGTTAGAGGCAGAGAATCCCAGTGGAGAGGGGAACCGGCCAGGCAGAGACAGCAAGGGCGGTTCATTGCTCCAGTGCCTTTCTGTTCACCTTCACACTCCTGGGCCAGACTACACTCAATCATATGACCCACTGAAGAGATGAGTCTTCAATAAAGACTTAAAGGTTGAGACCGAGTCTGCGTCTCTCAAATGGATAGGCAGACCATTCCATAAAAGTGTAGCTCCACCTCCAGCTGTTTGCTTAGAAATTCTAGGGATAATAAGGAGGCCTGTGTCTCGTGACCGTAGCGTACGTGTAGGTATGTACGGGCAGGACCAAATCGTAAAGATGGGTAGGAGCAAGCCCATGTAACACTTTGTAGGTTAGCAGTAAAACCTTGAAATCAGCAATTTCCTTAACAGGAAGCCAGTGTAGGGAGGCTAGCACTGGAGTAATATGATCACATTGTTTGGTTCTAGTCGAGATTCTAGCAGCCGTGTTTAGCACTAACTGAAGTTTAGTGCTTTATCCAGGTAGCCAGAAAGTAGAGCATTGCAGTAGTCTATCCTAGTAGTGACAAGAGCATGGATTCATTTTTCTGCATAATTTTTGGACAGAAAGTTTCAGATTTTTGCAATGTTACGTAGATGGAAAAAAGCTGTCCTTGAAACAGTCATGATATGTTCTTCAAACGAGAGATCTGGGTCCAGAGTAACGCCGAGGTCCTTCACAGTTTGATTTGAGACGACTGTACAACCATTATGATTGATTGTCAGATTCAACAGAATATCTCTTTGTTTCTTGGGACCTGGAACAAGCATCTCTGTTTTGTCCGAGTTTAAAAGTAGAAAGTTTGCAGCCATTCACTTCCTTATGTCTGAAACACATGCTTCTAGCGAGGGGCAATTTTGGGGCTTCACCATGTTTCATTGAAGTGTACAGCTGCGTGTCATCCGCATAGCATTGAAAGTTAACATTATGTTTTCGAATGACATCACCAAGAGGTAAAATATAAAGTGAAAACAATAGTGGTCCTAAAACAGAGCCTTGAGGAACACTGACATTTACATTTGATTTGTCGGAGGACAAACCATCCACAGAGACAAATTGATTTCTTTCCGACAGATAAGATCTAAACCAGGCCAGAACTTGTCCGTGTAGACCGATTTGGTTTTCCAATCTCTCCAAAAGAATGTGGTATCAAAAGCAGCACTAAGGTCTAGGAGCACGAGAACTGTTTTAACTGACTATCTGTTTAGGACCATGGAAGCTTCTGATAGAGTGTCATGACTATCTGTTTAGGACCATGGAAGCTTCTGATAGAGTGTCATGACTATCTGTTTAGGACCATGGATGCTTCTGATAGAGAGTGTCATGGCTATCTGTTTAGGACCATGGAAGCTTCTGATAGAGTGTCATGGCTATCTGTTTAGGACCATGGAAGCTTCTGATAGAGTGTCATGGCTATCTGTTTAGAACCACGGAAGCTTCTGATAGAGAGTGTCATGGCTAACTGTTTAGAACCATGGAAGCTTCTGATAGAGTGTCATGACTATCTGTTTAGGACCATGGAAGCTTCTGATAGAGAGTGTCATGGCTATCTGTTTAGGACCATGGAAGCTTCTGATAGAGAGTGTCATGACTATCTGTTTAGGACCATGGAAGCTTCTGATATAGAGTGTCATGACTATCTGTTTAGGACCATGGAAGCTTCTGATAGAGTGTCATGACTATCTGTTTAGGACCATGGAAGCTTCTGATAGAGTGTCATGGCTATCTGTTTAGGACCATGGAAGCTTCTGATAGAGAGTGTCATGACTATCTGTTTAGGACCATGGAAGCTTCTGATAGAGTGTCATGACTATCTGTTTAGGACCATGGAAGCTTCTGATAGAGTGTCATGGCTATCTGTTTAGGACCATGGAAGCTTCTGATAGAGTGTCATGACTATATGTTTAGGACCATGGAAGCTTCTGATAGAGTGTCATGACTATCTGTTTAGGACCATGGAAGCTTCTGATAGAGAGTGTCATGACTATCTGTTTAGAACCATGGAAGCTTCTGATAGAGAGTGTCATGGCTATCTGTTTAGAAACACGGAAGCTTCTGATAGAGTGTCATGACTATCTGTTTAGGACCATGGAAGCTTCTGATAGAGTGTCATGACTATCTGTTTAGAACCATGGAAGCTTCTGATAGAGTGTCATGACTATCTGTTTAGGACCATGGAAGCTTCTGATAGAGAGTGTCATGACGATCTGTTTAGGACCATGGAAGCTTCTGATAGAGTGTCATGACGATCTGTTTAGGACCATGGAAGCTTCTGATAGAGTGTCATGGCTATCTGTTTAGGACCATGGAAGCTTCTGATAGAGTGTCATGACGATCTGTTTAGGACCATGGAAGCTTCTGATAGAGTGTCATGACGATCTGTTTAGGACCATGGAAGCTTCTGGCCTGGGTACTGGGTTTAGGTCATTGGTCAAGTTATTATTGGTGATCCATCTAAATCCATTCTATTTCCACACTTTGGAAAACAGAGAAATTCCTCTCCTTCCCTACCCAAGCAAGTCATACTGAACTCTGACATCAGTATTTAAAAAAATGAGATGCCTTTAATCAACATTTTATGTCTGCCATTTTTGTTTTGTTTGAAAGAAATATTGGTTTAATATACCCGGGCCAGTCAGTAAACTGCTCGTCCTTCTCCCGGTCCCCAGTCAACTTGATAGAGGACCAGACAAACCCCCCCAGTGAATCCTTGTACTCTCTGGAGCAGCTGTCTACTTCTGATGTATTGGAACAACCACTTACGATCGATGTTAAATTATCTGCTGATATGATTGATTCCTTCTTATTACAGCTTTCTGCTCCATTGATTGCTGAAGCATTAACACATATTTTTTACTTGACAGTTATATAGAGTTCATCCCTAGAGTTTGGAAGGAGGCCCATTTACTTCCTCTACATAAAGGTGGCAACCCGAGTGATCTAAATAATTATCGTCCCATTTCCAAAGTCCCTGTTGCCGAGCAACAATCCTGGAATTATTGATTAATACTCAGCTTAGATCCCTTTTAACTGTTACATATCGTCTGAATGTAAACCAGTTCAGACCAGGACATGGTACCATCTCTGATACATCTCTGATACTGCTACATATCGTCTGAATATAAACCAGTCAGGGTTCAGACCAGGACATAGTACCATCTCTGATACTGCTACATATCGTCTGAATATAAACCAGTCAGGGTTCAGACCAGGACATAGTACCATCTCTGATACTGCTACATATCGTCTGAATATAAACCAGTCAGGGTTCAGACCAGGACATAGTACCATCTCTGATACTGCTACATATCATCTGAATGTAAACCAGTCAGAGTTCAGACCAGGACATAGTACCATCTCTGATACTGCTACATATCATCTGAATGTAAACCAGTCAGAGTTCAGACCAGGACATCTCTGATACTGCTATGGTTTTAAATGTCATACATTGTTTAGATACAAAGAAACACTGTGCTGCCCTTTTCATTGACCTGTCCAAGATTGACAACAAGGGTGGATCACACCTTACTTAGAAACTCTCTACAATTGGCTTAGGTCGGGCTGCTTGTAGCTGATAGATAATTATTTAAAAGACAGAACACAGTGTGTACTTACTAATGGCGTTAAAATAAGATTTCTAGACACAACAAAAGGGTTCGATTCTTGGTCCTGTTCTTTTCACTATTTATATTAACAGCATTGGTCTGTACAAAACTGTAACTTTCATCTGTAAGCAGATGCCACTGTTGTATACACTACTGCCCCCTATGGCAGCTCAGGCTCTGTTGACTCTTCAATCTGCTTGTACTACCTTGCAGAAAGCCTTGGTTGACCTGAAGTTGGTACTAAATGCTGGGAAAACCAAGTACATGTTATTTTCCAAATCATGTAATAATGTAGCTGATGATTTGTGCATAAGTACGTTAGATGGTGCCCCCATTGATCGTGTCACCGCCTATACATTTATGGGCATCTGGAATGACTAAAAGCTATCTTTTTAAAAGCATCTGGATTGACTAAAAGCTCTCTTTTAAAAAGCATCTGGATTGACTAAAAGCTCTCTTTTAAAAAGCATCTGGATTGACTAAAAGCTCTCTTTTAAAAAGCATCTGGATT
Organism: Oncorhynchus clarkii lewisi; assembly: GCF_045791955.1. Lineage (NCBI taxonomy): Eukaryota > Metazoa > Chordata > Actinopteri > Salmoniformes > Salmonidae > Oncorhynchus > Oncorhynchus clarkii. The sequence goes on from NC_092162.1 coordinate 74,723,633, forward strand.
GACTAAAAGCTCTCTTTTAAAAGCATGTTGACAAGTCAGTCAAGGAATTAAGAATTAAGTTGGGCATCTTATATAGGAATAGGGCCTTTAATAAAATATTAGAAAACGATAATTCAGTCTACATATATTTATGTTAAAGATTATGGTGATATTATATGCATGAATACAGCTCCCAGTGTTTTGAAGCCAATGGACATGATTTATCATAGCGCACTTCGTTTTATAACATCTGACAGTAATGCCACTCAACACTGAATCCTTTATCATGGAGTTGGTTGGACCTCACCACTGAATCATTTATCATGGAGTTGGTTGGACCTCACCTCTGAATCCTTTATCATGGTTGAACCTCATCACTGAATCCTTTACCATGGAGTTGGTTGGACCTCACCACTGAATCCTTTACCATGGAGTTGGTTGGACCTCACCACTGGATCCTTTATCATGGAGTTGGTTGGACCTCACCACTGGATCCTTTATCATGGAGTTGGTTGGACCTCACCACTGAATCCTTTATCATGGAGTTGGTTGGACCTCACCTCTGAATTCTTTACCATGGAGTTGGTTGGACCTCAACACTGAATCCTTTACCATGGAGTTGGTTGAACCTCACCTCTGAATCCTTTATCATGGAGTTGGTTGGACCTCACCTCTGAATCCTTTATCATGGAGTTGGTTGGACCTCACCACTGAATCCTTTACCATGGAGTTGGTTGGACCTCACCACTGAATCCTTTATCATGGTTGGACCTCACCACTGAATCCTTTACCATGGAGTTGGTTGGACCTCACCACTGAATCCTTTATCATGGAGTTGGTTGGACCTCACCACTGAATCCTTTATCATGGAGTTGGTTGGACCTCACCACTGAATCCTATATCATGGAGTTGGTTGGACCTCACCACTGGATCCTTTACCATGGAGTTGGTTGGACCTCACCACTGAATCCTTTATCATGGTTGGACCTCACCACTGGATCCTTTATCATGGAGTTGGTTGGACCTCACCACTTGATCCTTTATCATGGAGTTGGTTGGACCTCACCACTGAATCCTTTATCATGGAGTTGGTTGGACCTCACCACTGAATCCTATATCATGGAGTTGGTTGGACCTCACCACTGAATCCTTTATCATGGAGTTGGTTGGACCTCACCACTGAATCCTATATCATGGAGTTGGTTGGACCTCACCACTGAATCCTTTATCATGGAGTTGGTTGGACCTCACCACTGAATCCTATATCATGGAGTTGGTTGGACCTCACCACTGGATCCTTTATCATGGAGTTGGTTGGACCTCACCACTGAATCCTTTATCATGGTTGGACCTCACCACTGAATCCTTTACCATGGAGTTGGTTGGACCTCACCTCTGAATCCTTTATCATGGTTGGACCTCATCACTGAATCCTTTACCATGGAGTTGGTTGGACCTCACCACTGAATCCTTTATCATGGTTGGACCTCACCACTGAATCGTGATCACTTGAATTCTAGTGATATTATGTCTGATTTCACAAACTATGTAAAGTTTGTTTAGGTAGTTATAATCTAGAGCCAAGCCTGTTGATTTTCAATCTCAGGGTATACTGCTATTGACCCACTTGTTGAATTATGCAAGAGAACGGGACAACAACAGTACTTACTTTGCAGACGTTTTCGTGTGAAGACCGATTTTTCGGGAATGACAAACAGAGCTGTAGCTCTGCCACTTTCCAGGGCGACACGGGGGATTGAGAAGCAGCCCATGGTGTATCTCAATGTGGCAGTTTTAAACAGCTTAAATCGGGCAGCTTAAACGCAATGTTCCTTAGATTGGCGTACCGGTGTGTCAATAGATTCTAAGGGGTTATTAATGGCTGCGATAGGGTGGATCAATAACATTGTAGTTACTTACTTAATGACAGAGTGAAAAGAAGGTACAGAATAAGGCAGCAAGTCACTAAAGTAAAATTTCAAAAAATGTGGGAAAATGACTTTATGTTGTAAGTCAAAAAATGTGGGGGAAAAAATGACTTTGTTGTAAGTCAAAAGCTTTACGTTCAGGACATCACTGAATACCACTATTCATATTTTCAAGATGCATCATGTTATGAGCATGCTTGCCATCGTCAAGGACTAGGGAGGTTTTTCGGATAAAAAAGAAATGGAATTTAGTTAAGTACAGGCAAAATCCTAGAGAAAAACTTGGTTCAGTCTGCCTTCAAACAGACACTGGGAGACAAATGCACCTTTTTAGCAGGACAATATGGTTCTCCAGCGTATCCTGGAGCCCCGTGTACTGTCTGTCTCTTGTGTATCTGGGTCATATCCTGAGTCGTGATACAATAACCTAAAACACACTGGAGTTGTTGTTCCTGAGTGGCCTACTTACAGTTTTGACTTAAATCAACTTGAAAATCTATGGCAAGACTTAAATGGCTGTCCAGCAATGATCAGGAACCAACTTGACAGAGCTTGAAGATTTTTTTTAAAAGAGAATAATGTTACAATAGTGTACAATCCAGGTGTGCAAAGCTCTCAGAGATGACTCAGAAAGACTCACATCTGTGTATACTGTATTCTATACCATCTATTGCATCTCGTCTATGCCGGTCAGTCATGGCTCATCTATATATACATATGTACATATTTTTTTCCATCCCTTTACTTGGATTTGTGTGTATTAGGTTGTTGTTGTGGAATTGTTAGATCACTTGTTAGATATTGCTGCATTGTCGGAACTAGAAGCACAAGCATTTCGCTACAGTCACATTATCATTTGCTGACCATGTGTATGTGACCAATAAAATGTGATTTGATTTGAGCTGTAATAGATGCCAAATGTTGACTCAGGAGTGTGAATACTTATGTAAATGAGAAAAATGTCTAAAACATGTTTTTCTCTTTCTAATTATGGGGTATTGTGATGTCATGATGGGGTATTGTGATGTCATGATGGGGTATTGTGATGTCATGATGGGGTATTGTGATGTCATGATGGGGTATTGTGTGTAGATGGGTGAGATAAAATGTTTTATTTGATCCATTTTGAGTTCAGGCTATAATACAACAAAATGTGGAATAGGTCAAGGGGTACTTTCTGAAATTTATGAACCATTGTTGTAACAGGTATATTGACATAAAACACATCTATTTTACTGCAAAGTCCTTGGGAAGTGTTGCAGGGAAGAAAACAACATACCTATTTGAAAGTTAAATAAATGAGCAGCTCAGTAGAAGCTCATGCTAGAAGAGGTCCCTGTTTTAGATTATCTCAATAAGCAATGCTGTCATCTTGTGGCTAAACTGAGTATAGACACAAAATAAATTGATATGGATATTTTTTATCCAATGTCAAACCTCTATCTTGGTTTTGAGACATTTATCTCCACAGGTCCACTTCAAAACCCCACAAGGGATCTACACAATAACTGTCCCCAAATCATCTATTGATTTGTACTGTAGTTGACTCACCAATTGAAATTGTCCTGATTTGCCTATTCCCACCATGCCTTGGTCTAGTTTTTCAGATTTTGCTGTAGAAACAAGAAACAACTGTACCTAGTAGAGATGTTTAATTTATTTATTACCTATATTTGAAATGTCTTCTTCAGCCAAGATCAGTCATTTAAGATTGTATAATTTTAATTCAAAACCATTTTAGAGATTGTATAATTTTAATTCAAATCCATTTCAGAGATTGTACAGGCTTCAGTAACAGAATATAGAAACACCAACCTTTTACTCCTATCCTGCGGGCTGAAGCTCATTGAAGAGATCATGTCACTCAACCAATCACCTCAGGGAAGGTTTAGACCAGGAACCAATCACTGCCCTAGCAGTGCATCCTGATCTGCATGAGTGACATCACAGAGAATTCAGGTTGTTTTCACAGGAGAAGGCAGCTCTCCAGCACTGCTGGTGGATACCATCACTGCCTTGGAAACGCTCATGGCTGTTGTGTGACGTTAGAGTACGTCTAGACTACTAAATTCCCCCCAAGCTTTTACACGTAAAAACTGAGCCTCAGACGATACCAATATGTTGTGAGTGTATATAAAGGGGACTGAGACTCATAGACTATATCACTATGTTGTGAGTGTATATAAAGGAAAATGAGACTCATAGACTACATCATTTCTGAAATCATGTGTGATTTCAAAATGTGGGGTGCTGTAGTTCTGCTGGTGTTGTTCTGTCTGTACGGGGCATGGGCTGAGGGAGAGTGGTGTTGTTGTTCTGTCTGGGGCATGGCTTCAGGGAGAGTGGTGTTGTTGTTCTGTATGGGGCATGGGCTCAGGGAGAGTGGTGTTGTTGTTCTGTATGGGGCAGGGCCTCAGGGAGAGTGGTGCTGTTCTGTATGGGGCGTGGCCTCAGGGAGAGTGGTGTTGTTGTTCTGTATGGGGCGTGGCCTCAGGGAGAGTGGTGTTGTTCTGTATGGGGCGTGGCCTCAGGGAGAGTGGTGTTGTTGTTCTGTATGGGGCAGGGCCTCAGGGAGAGTGGTGTTGTTGTTCTGTATGGGGCAGGGCCTCAGGGAGAGTGGTGCTGTTCTGTATGGGGCGTGGCCTCAGGGAGAGTGGTGTTGTTGTTCTGTATGGGGCAGGGCCTCAGGGAGAGTGGTGTTGTTGTTCTGTATGGGGCGTGTAACTCTAACAGATTCCATCCCATTATTAACCCCTCCAACAAAAAACTAAGGAATACTGTTCATAAACTTATCAAATTATTCTTGCTCCCACAAGGGGGAGACATTGTGTAGACAATACAATAAGCAGTTATTCACCCATAGTTAGTGTTGAGTTTGCCAGTTTTTAGGTCAGCCTTTTCTCATTCGAGTGTTTGTGTAAATTATTTAAAATAAAAAGTTGCTTATCACCTGGCAATTAGGCAATGTAAAGGCCTACCAGTTCTGTCCGAGGTAGACTCTGGCTCTCTCTCAAATGTTCTGATTTGGCTGTATTTATTTCCCATCGATGTTCACTCTTGCACCGATATAAAGTGCAGTTTTTCCTGCCTTTCAGGCTGCAGCCATCAGCCACAGTTTCTCTCTTGTCACTTTGTCTGCTGAGGTCAGATCCTCCGTGAACCTCAATGTTCGCTTGATGATGAACTCACAATTCTTCGCTTGCCTCCAGAGAAGATCCCGTGTAGATATGTTGGTGAACCGGATGATGGTTGTCTTCGGTCTCTTGTCTTGATCCTTGAATCTTCCCAAACGATGGATGATGTCTACTTTTGATTCGGGAATGACAGCTCCACAGATGTCAACAACTCTGGAATGACAGCTCCAAAGATGACAACAACTCTGGAATGACAGCTCCACAGATGACAACAACTCTGGAATGTCAGCTCCACAGATGTCAACAACTCTGGAATGACTGCTCCATAGATGTCAACAACTCTGGAATGACAGCTCCACAGATGACAATAACTCTGGAATGTCAACAACTCTGGAATGTCAACAACTCTGGAATATCAACAACTCTGGAATGTCAACAACTCTGGAATGACAGCTCCACAGATGTCAACAACTCTGGAAAGACAGCTCCACAGATGTCAACAACTCTGGAATGACAGCTCCACAGATGTCAACAACTCTGGAATGTCAGCTCCACAGATGTCAACAACTCTGGAATGACTGCTCCATAGATGTCAACAACTCTGGAATGACAGCTCCACAGATGACAATAACTCTGGAATGTCAACAACTCTGGAATGTCAACAACTCTGGAATATCAACAACTCTGGAATGTCAACAACTCTGGAATGACAGCTCCACAGAAGTCAACAACTCTGGAATGTCAACAACTCTGGAATATCAACAACTCTGGAAAGACAGTTCCACAGATGTCAACAACTCTGGAATGACAGCTCCACAGATGTCAACAACTCTGGAATGACAGCTCCACAGATGTCAACAACTCTGGAATGTCAACAAATCTGGAATGACAGCTCCACAGATGTCAACAACTCTGGAATGACAGCTCCACAGATGACAACATCTCTGGAAGTTCAACAACTCTGGAATGTCAACAACTCTGGAATATCAACAACTCTGGAATGACAGCTCCACAGATGTCAACAACTCTGGAATGTCAACAACTCTGGAATATCAACAACTCTGGAATGACAGCTCCACAGATGTCAACAACTCTGGAATGTCAGCTCCAAAGATGTCAACAACTCTGGAATGTCAGCTCCACAGATGTCAACAACTCTGGAATGTCAGCTCCACAGATGTCAACAACTCTGGAATGTCAGCTCCACAGATGTCAACAACTCTGGAATGTCAACAACTCTGGAATGACAGCTCCACAGATGTCAACAATTCTGGAATGACAGCTCCACAGATGTCAACAACTCTGGAATGTCAGCTCCACAGATGTCAACAACTCTGGAATGTCAACAATTCTGGAATGTCAGCTCCACAGATGTCAACAACTCTGGAATGACAGCTCCACAGATGTCAACAACTCTGGAATGTCAACAACTCTGGAATGTCAACAACTCTGGAATGTCAGCTCCACAGATGTCAACAACTCTGGAATGTCAGCTCGACAGATGTCAACAACTCTGGAATGTCAGCTCCACAGATGTCAACAACTATGGAATGTCAACAACTCTGGAATGACAGCTCCACAGATGTCAACAACTCTGGAATGTCAACATCTCTGGAATGACAGCTCCACAGATGTCAACAACTCTGGAATGTCAGCTCCACAGATGTCAACAACTCTGGAATGTCAGCTCCACAGATGTCAACAACTCTGGAATGTCAGCTCCACAGATGTCAACAACTCTCGAATGTCAGCTCCACAGATGTCAACAACTCTGGAATGTCAGCTCCACAGATGTCAACAACTCTGGAATGTAATCTCCTCAGATGTCAACAACTCTGGAATGTCAGCTCCTCAGATGTCAACAACTCTGGAATGTCAGCTCCACAGATGTCAACAACTCTGGAATGTCAGCTCCACAGATGTCAACAACTCTGGAATGTCAGCTCCACAGATGTCAACAACTCTGGAATGTCAGCTCCACAGATGTCAACAACTCTGGAATGTCAACAACTCTGGAATGACAGCTCCACAGATGTCAACAATTCTGGAATGACAGCTCCACAGATGTCAACAACTCTGGAATGTCAGCTCCACAGATGTCAACAACTCTGGAATGACAGCTCCACAGATGTCAACAACTCTGGAATGTCAACAATTCTGGAATGTCAGCTCCACAGATGTCAACAACTCTGGAATGACAGCTCCACAGATGTCAACAACTCTGGAATGTCAACAAATCTGGAATGTCAACATCTCTGGAATGACAGCTCCACAGATGTCAACAACTCTGGAATGTCAGCTCCACAGATGTCAACAACTCTGGAATGACAGCTCCACAGATGTCAACAACTCTGGAATGTCAACAATTCTGGAATGTCAGCTCCACAGATGTCAACAACTCTGGAATGACAGCTCCACAGATGTCAACAACTCTGGAATGTCAACAAATCTGGAATGTCAACATCTCTGGAATGACAGCTCCACAGATGTCAACAACTCTGGAATGTCAGCTCCACAGATGTCAACAACTCTGGAATGTAATCTCCTCAGATGTCAACAACTCTGGAATGTCAGCTCCTCAGATGTCAACAACTCTGGAATGTCAGCTCCACAGATGTCAACAACTCTGGAATGTCAGCTCCACAGATGTCAACAACTCTGGAATGTCAGCTCCTCAGATTTCAACAACTCTGGAATGTCAGCTCCACAGATGTCAACAACTCTGGAATGTCAACAACTCTGGAATGTCAGCTCCACAGATGTCAACAACTCTGGAAAAGCAACTCCACAGATGTCAACAACTCTAGAATGACAGCTCCACAGATGTCAACAACTCTGGAATGACAGCTCCACAGATGTCAACAACTCTGGAATGACCGCTCCACAGATGTCAACAACTCTGCATTTGATGACCTCACCCATCTGCTCTGGAATTCCATGGAGCTCAGCCACCTTTTTGCAATTTTCCTGGTAGATAACTTTCTTTTTGTCATTTTTGAGGGTTTTCACTTCCCGATAGATAAAGTCAACAGATTTCCTTTTGGCCTCAATTTTCACCTAACCATGTCCTCCAAGCCATTTGCCCTTTCATCTATCTTTGCTGTTAAAAGCATCACAATATTGTTTTTCATCTCAAAAAGTGACATACCCTCTTGGCCTCATCTTTTTCCCCTGGGGCTTGACTGGAGTGTCGGTGTTGTAAGGTAACGGCCTGAGCTAGGGACTGGATGGGCGCAAGATGTGCGCATTGTTGTCCGTGCTCACCAAAGGCCATGTTCTGTTATAATCTCCACTCGGCACAGCCAGAAGAGGACTGGCCACCCCTCATAGCCTGGTTCCTCTCTAGGTTACTTCCTAGGTTTTGGCCCTTCTAGGGAGTTTTTCCTAGCCACCGTGCTTCTACACCTGTATTGCATACTGTTTGGGGTTTTAGGCTGGGTTTCTGTATAACACTTTGAGATATCAGCTGATGTAAGAAGGGCTTTGTAAATACATTTGATTTGATTCTTCGCCCACAGCAGTATTTCCCCCCACTGTTACATTCTGAAGAGGAAACCATATCATCTTTTGCTGTTAATTGTCCATCTGACGATTTCTCAATATCTTTTCTTTTGGTTCTGGTCGTGGAAGTTTCCACATAGACAAGCAATTTATTTAGCTAGCTAACTGATCTGGCTATCTAGTCTTGTTGAAAACTTAATAGTTTTAGAGGTGAATAACTTGCAGAAAGTAATCAATTACTTTGGTATACAAACTAAACCATGTTCATTATGACCGAAATTGTCATATTTTGGGTGAAGATATCCAATCATTCCTTCAGCTACCAAAAAAAATGCATTTGCACCGCCATCTTGCGCTCTTTCTAGGTTGATTGTACATGTTTTATTTTATTGTAGTTCTGGAAACCAGAGTGAAAGCCAGTGAGAGGTTGGTGGAGGAGCTGAAGAGAAAGAGATTGTAGGTAACTACAGTGCATTTGGAAAGTATTCAGACCCCTTGACTTTTCCCACATTGTGTTATGTTACAGCCTTGTTTTAAAATTGAATAAATACCCCATTAATGACAAAACAAAAACTGTTTTTAGAGTTTTTGCGAATGTATTAAAAAATAAAATACATAAGTATTCAGACCCTTTACTTTGTACTTTGTTGATCAAGGATCTCTCTGTACTTTACTCCATTCATCTTTCCCTTTATGCTGACTAGTCTCCCAGTCCCTGCCGCTGAAAAACACACCATGCTTCACCGTAGGAATGGTTTCCTCCAGACCTGCACTTGGCACTCAGGCTAAAGAGTTCAATCTTTGTTTCAGAAAATGATAACTTAAAAAAATATAAAAGATATCCCCCAAAAATGATGTAAGCACACTGGTCTACACATTTTAAAGTTTAAACTGCATTTTTAGCTTAAACTGTGTAAAAGGAGAAGCTAAATAATATTAATAATAATAACTAGATGTATAATTGAAGTCAGAAGTTTACATACACCTTAGCCAAATACATTTAAACTCAGCTTTTCACAATTCCTGACATTTAATCCTAGTAAAAATTCCCTGTCTTAGGTCAGTTAGGATCACCACTTTATTTTAAGAATGTGAAATGTCAGAATAATAGTAGAGAGAGTGATTTATTTCAGCTTTTATTTCTTTCATCACATTCCCATTGGGTCAGAAGTGTACGTACACTCAATTACTATTTGGTAGCGTTGCCTTTAAATTGTTTAAAGTCAAACATTTTGGGTAGCCATCCACAAGCTTCCAACAATAAGTTGGGTAAATGTTGGCCCATTCCTCCTGACAGAGCTGGTGTAACTGAGTCAGGTTTGTAGGCCTCCTTGCTCGCAGACGCCTTTTCAGTTCAGCCCACAAATATTCTATGGGATTGAGGTCAGGGCTTTGTGATGGCCACTCCAATACCTTGATTTGTTGTCCTTAAGCCATTTTGCCACAACTTTGGAAGTATGCTCGGGGTCATTGTCCATTTGGAAGACCCATTTGCGACCAAGCTTTAACTTCCTGACTGATGTCTTGAGATGTTGCATCAATATGTCCACATAATTTTCTTTACTCATGATGTCCTCTATTTTGTGAAGTGCATCAGTCCCTCCTGCAGCAAAGCACCCCCACAACATGATGCTGCCACCCCTGTGCTTCACGGTTGGGATGGGGTTCTTTGGCTTGCAAGCCTCCCCCTTTTTTCTCCAAACATAATAATGATCATTATAGCCAAACAACAGTTCTCTTTTTGTTTCATCAGACCAGAGGACATTTCTCCAAAAAGTACGATCTTTGTCCCCATGTGCAGTTGCAAACCATAGTCTAGGTTTTTTATGGCTGTTTTGGAGCAGTGTCTTCTTCCGTGCTGAGTGGCCTTTCAGGTTATGTCGATATAGGACTCGTTTTACTGTGGATGTAGATACTTTTGTACCTGTTTCCTCCAGCATCTTCACAAGGTCCTTTACTGTTGTTCTGAGATCGATTTGCACTTTTTGCACCAAAGTACATTAATCTCTAGGAGACAGAACGCGTCTCCTTCCTGAGCGGTGTGACGGCTGCGTGGTCCCATGGTGTTAATACTTGCGTACTATTGTTTGTACAGATCAACGTGGTACCTTCAGGCGTTTGGAAATTGCTCCCAAGGATGAACCAGACTTGTGGAGGTCTACAATTATTTTTATATGGTCTCGGCTGATATCTTTTGATTTTCCCATGATGTCAAGCAAAGAGGCACTGAGTTTGAAGGTAGGCCTTGAAATACATCCACATGTACACCTCCAATTGACTCAAATGATGTCAATTAGCCTATCAGAAGCTTCTAAAGCCATGACATAATTTTCTGGAATTTTCCAAGCTATTTAAAGCACAGTCAACTTAGTGTATGTAAAGTTCTGACCTACTCAAATTGTGATACAGTGAATTCTAAGTGAAATAATCCGTCTGTAAACAATTATTGGAAAAATGACTTGTGTCATGCACAAAGTTGATGTCCTAACCGACTTGCCAAAACTTTAACAAGAAATGTGTGGAGTGGTTGAAAAACAAGTTTTAATGACTCCAACATAAGTGTATGTAAACTTCTGACTTCACTGTAATTGTACATGAAGTACAATTATTGGGACTTGCTTTATCTCCTTAAAAAATATTTATGTGGTAGAGGTATAAAAAGTTTGACTTTACTATTTAAGGCAAAGCATTTACATATAGCCAAAGTTTAATGAAGAAAAATGATTTGTCAGGTTTGATAGACTACTATATAAAGCATGTTCATTTTGGATTTCGGGGCACTTATATCACAAAAATGTCTAACCTACATTTGAAAGAAGAAATACAGAGGACAAAGTGATATTCAGGATCAACACTCTTAGGAGAGAATCAATAGAACAGTGTGAATGAAGTTAGATTCATTTTTGTACCTTTATTTAACTAGGCAAGCCAGTTAAGAAGCATTTTTCTATTTACAATGACGGCATACATGGGAACAGTGGGTAAACTGGTCTAGGAACAGTGCATTAACTGGTCTAGGAACAGTGGGTAAACTGGTCTAGGAACAGTGGGTAAACTGGTCTGGGAAAAGTGGGTAACTGGTCTAGGAACAGTGGGTTAACTGGTCTAGGAAAAGTGGGTAGACTGCCTTGTTCAGAGGCAGAACGACAGATTTTGACCTTGTCAGCTCGGGGATTTGATCCAGCTGGCCCAATGGTTACTGGCCCTACTGATAGCTAGCTGTAGAATAGGTTTGTATGTAGACCTACTGATAGCTAGCTGTAGAATAGGTTTGTATGTAGACCTACTGATAGCTAGCTGAAGAATAGGTTTGTATGTAGACCTGCTGATAGATAGCTGTAGAATAGGTCTGTATGTAGACCTACTGATAGATAGCTGTAGAACAGGTTTGTATGTAGACCTACTGATAGCTAGCTATAGAATAAATTGTATACAGACCTACTGATAGCTAGCTGTAGAAACGGTTTCTATATAGACCTACTGATAGATAGCTGTAGAGTAGGTTTGTATCTAGACCTACTGATAGCTAGCTGTAGACCTACTGATAGCTGTAGAAAAGGTTTGTATGTAGACCTACTGATAGCTAGCTATAGAATAAATTGTATACAGACCTACTGATAGCTAGCTGTAGAAACGGTTTCTATATAGACCTACTGATAGATAGCTGTAGAGTAGGTTTGTATCTAGACCTACTGATAGCTAGCTGTAGACCTACTGATAGCTAGCTGTAGAATAGGTTTGTATGTAGACCTACTGATAGCTAGCTGTAGAATAGGTTTGTATATAGACCTACTGATAGCTAGCTGTAGAATAGGTTTGTATGTAGACCTACTGATAGCTAGCTGTAGAATAGGTTTGTATGTAGACCTAATGATAGCTAGCTGTAGACCTACTGATAGCTAGCTGTGGAAAAGGTTTGTATATATACCTACTGATAGCTAGCTGTAGACCTACTGATAGCTGTAGAATAGGTTTGTATATAGCCCTACTGATAGCTAGCTGTAAAATAGGTTTGTATGTAGACCTACTGATAGCTAGCTGTAGAATAGGTTTGTATGTAGACCTACTGATAGATAGCTGTAGAATAGGTTTGTATGTAGACCTACTGATAGCTAGCTGTAGAATAGGTTTTTATGTAGACCTACTGATAGCTAGCTGTAGAATAGGTTTGTATGTAGACCTACTGATAGCTAGCTGTAGAATAGGTTTGTATGTAGACCTACTGATAGCTAGCTGTAGAATAGGTTTGTATGTAGACCTACTGATAGCTAGCTGTAGAATAGGTTTGTATGTAGACCTACTGATAGCTAGCTGAAGAATAGGTTTGTATGTAGACCTACTGATAGATAGCTGTAGACCTACTGATAGCTAGCTGTAGAATAGGTTTGTATGTAGACCTACTGATAGATAGTTGTAGAATAGGTCTGTATGTAGAACTACTGATAGCTAGCTGTAGAATAGGTTCGTATGTAGACCTACTGATAGATAGCTGTAGAACAGGTTTGTATGTAGACCTACTGATAGATAGCTGTAGAATAGATTTGTATGTAGACCTACTGATAGCTAGCTGTAGAATTGGTTTGTATGTAGACCTACTGATAGCTAGCTGTAGACCTACTGATAGCTGTAGAAAAGGTTTGTATGTAGACCTACTGATAGCTAGCTATAGAATAAATTGTATATAGACCTACTGATAGCTAGCTGTAGAAAAGGTTTCTATATAGACCTACTGATAGATAGCTGTAGAGTAGGTTTGTATCTAGACCTACTGATAGCTAGCTGTAGACCTACTGATAGCTAGCTGTAGACCTACTGATGGCTAGCTGTAGACCTACTGATAGCTACCTATAGAATAGGTTGGTATGTAGACCTACTGATAGCTAGCTATAGAATAGGTTTGTATGTAGACCTACTGATAGCTAGCTGTAGAATAGGTTTGTATATAGACCTACTGATAGCTAGCTATAGAATAGGTTTGTATGTAGACCTACTGATAGCTAGCTGTAGAATAGGTTTGTATGTAGACCAACTGATAGCTGGCTGTAGACCTACTGATAGCTAGCTCTTTAGGCTGAAAGGACATTTCCTGAAATAAATCTGGTGTGTTTTCTAGCTTGTTTTAAAGTATGTTAGCTGTATAGTAGGTTTTGAAATATGATATAATGGTGGTCATTGGTTATAGTTGAGAAAGTAGGTAGATAAAAAATATTGATTAATGTATTGATCGATTGATAGGATATGACAGCCTGAACATGTGAACGTTGTTTTGGTGTCCTTAGCTTGAACGATTCAAGAGTTACAATTATATATATCTAATTATTATATGCTAATATGCTAATGTGGGCTAATTTAAGTAGTTGTAATTTGTAGTGCAGACTATAGATAGCTAACTATACCCAGGACCAGAGCTAGGCCAGAGCTAGTGCAATTCAGGGCAGTAGTTGTGGTCAGTAGTTTGGTCAGTAGTTGTGGTCAGTAATTATGTAGTTGTGTTGCAAGTTATTTGGGCCCTAAAGTATGAATGTGGACAGACAGGAAACACACAGACAGGAACACACAGACAGGAAACACACAGACAGGGAACACACCAGAGAGGAAACAGACAGACAGGGAACAGACAGACAAGAAACACACAGACAGGGAACAGACAGACAAGAAACACACAAACAGGGAACACACACAGACAGGAAACACACAGACAGGGAACACACAGATAGGAAACAGACAGACAGGGAACACACAGACAGGAAACACACAGACAGGAAACACACAGGCAGGAAACAGACAGACAGGAAACACACAGACAGGGAACACACACAGACAGGAAACAGACAGACAGGAAACACACCGGAGAGGAAACAGACAGACAGGGAACAGACAGACAAGAAACACACAGACAGGAAACACACAGACAGAAACAAAGACACATTTTTGACAGAAATATGACCTCCAATGCTATTAAAAGTATTAAAATCAAAAGGATTTTGAGGATTTGGGTTTTAGGAAATTATGAGCCTTTCCAAAAATAGAGCTTTTGCTGGTTAAAGGTCGTAGCCGCTCCGATGACATCACAAATCATGGCCTTCCCGCTAATCCGCCCGGCGATAGGGGGCATTAACTGTGATTGGGCAAAGATGGAACGCTAAATACAGGCCTGGCATTAGTTAGGGTGTTAGCTGTAAATTATACCATACCATTGAGAGAGAGAGAGAGAGAGAGAGAGAGAGAGAGAGAGAGAGAGAGAGAGAGAGAGAGAGAAAGAGAGAGAGAGATAGAGACAGAGAGAGAGAAAGAGAGAGAGAGAGAGAGAGATAGAGAGAGAGAGAAAGAGAGAGAGAGAGAGAGAGAGAGACAGAGAGACAGAGAGAGAGAGAGAGAGACAGAGAGAGAGACAGAGAGAGAGAAAGAGAGAGAAAGAGAGAGAGAAAGAGAAAGAGAAAGAGAAAGAGAGAGAGAGAGAGAGAGAGAGAGAGAGAGAGAGAGAGAGAGAGAGAGAGAGAGAGAGAGAGAGAAAGAGAGAGAGAAAGAGAGAGAGAGAGAAAGACCTTACACTATTCTCTGAAGAATGAAAACATCTGATAGCAGTGCACAGTTCATTTTTTTTATTTTTTACCCCTTTTTCTCCCCAATTTAATGGTATCCAATTGTTGTTGTTGTCTCATCGCTACAACTCCCGTACGGGCTCGGGAGAGACGATGGTTGAAAGTCATGCGTCCTCCGATACACAACCCAACCAAGCCGCAATGCTTCTTAACACAGCGCACATCCAACCCGGAAGCCAGCCGCACTTAACCACTGCGCCACCCGGCGTGCACAGTTCATTTTGAGTGAAGTTGCTTCATCAATTGGCGATAACATTTAATGAATCTGGCCAGGAAGCTAATCCTGAAGACGGACGCTTTACCATCATTGACAAGGGATCGGTAGATCTAGCTAGCGCTGACCCTAAGTATCAGAGTTGGATGAGTCTGACACAGTAGCCAACATTTTTTTTTTTTTTTTTTTGGGGGGGGGGGGATCAGGGGGCTATTGTTAGATAATGCACTATGGATGCTTTGACATGTGAACGGTAGATATTCTTCCATCCCTGAGCCCTCTACATTGAGTCGGAGAATACCTCATGTGTAGTATAAGCTATTCCCTCCAGAGAATCATATTCAGGGTATTCTTATCATACAGCTGATGTAGCTTGTGTCATGGGGGATAATCATGATGATGGGGGGGGGTATTCTTATCATACAGCTGATGTAGCTTGTGTCATGGGGGATAATCATGATGATGGGGGGGGGGGTATTCTTATCATACAGCTGATGTAGCTTGTGTCATTGGGGATAATCATGATGATGGGGGGGTATTCTTATCATACAGCTGATGTAGTTTGTGTCATGGGGGATAATCATGATGATGGGGGGGGGTATTCTTATCCCACCTTCCATCTCTTTCTATCTTTCTACTGTCATCAAGCTGTAATGATACACAGTTTCCCAGGCAACCACTGCAGCAGGAATGCTGTGCTACGAAATCAGCTTTCCCAAGGCAACGGAGACAGGCTTCTGGGTCTCCTCTTCAACGAGGTCATCCTTAATACAGCGCTGTACGTGGGGAAGCTGTCCATCCCAGGACCCCTGTCTGCCCAGTGAGACAGGCCTGATCTGTCCATCCCAGGGCCCCTGTCTGCCCAGTGAGAGAGGCCTGATCTGTCCATCCCAGGACCCCTGTCTGCCCAGTGAGAGAGGCCTGATCTGTCCATCCCAGGACCCCTGTCTGCTCAGTGAGACAGGCCTGAGCTGTCCATCCCAGGACCCCTGTCTGCCCAGTGAGAGAGGCCTGATCTGTCCACCCCAGGACCCCTGTCTGCCCAGTGAGAGAGGCCTGATCTGTCCATCCCAGGACCCCAGTGAGAGAGGAGGTCAAAGCTGTATTTGTCTCCCGATTCAATTTTGGGGGTGACTGAAGCCAAGGGGGTGACTTAAGCCAAGTGGGTGACTGAAGCCAAGGGGGTGACGGAAGCCAAGGGGGTGACTGAAGCCAAGTGGGTGACTGAAGCCAAGTTGGTGACTGAAGCCAAGTGGGTGACTGAAGCCAAGTGGGTAACTGAAGCCAAGGGGGTGACTGAACGCCTGGTTGATTGAAGTGGGATACATGGGTCTCCCCTCCCATCGATCTCTATAGTAGTTCGCATTTCCTAAAGCCTAAGTTATTCACTTCTACATGATATTTGTATTTATTATGGATCTCCATTAGTTCCTGTCAAGGCAGCAGCTACTCTTCCTGGGGTTTATTATGGATCTCCATTAGTTCCTGTCAAGGCAGCAGCTACTCTTCCTGGGGTATATTATGGATCCCCATTAGTTCCTGCCAAAGCAGCAACTACTCTTCCTGGGGTTTATTATGGATCCCCATTAGTTCCTGGGGTTTATTATGGATCCCCATTAGTTCCTGTCAAGGCAATAGCTACTCTTCCTGGGGTTTATTATGGATCCCCATTAGTTCCTGCCAAGACAGCAGCTACTCTTCCTGGGGTTTATTATGGATCCCCATTAGTTCCTGCCAAGGCAGTAGCTACTCTTCCTGGGGTTTATTATGGATCCCCATTAGTTCCTATCAAGGCAGCAGCTACTCTTCCCGGGGTTTATTATGGATCCCCATTATTTCCTGCCAAGGCAGCAGCTACTCTTCCTGGGGTTTATTATGATTCCCCATTAGTTCCTGCCAAGGCAGCAGCTACTATTCCTGGGGTTTATTATGGATCCCCATTAGCTGCCAATGTCTCTATTTTGGTTTGGTCAGGATGTGAGTTGGTGTGGGTATTCTATATTCTCTTATTTGTATTTCTATATTTTGGCCCGGGTAGGGTTCTCAGTCAGGGACAGCTGTCTATCATTGTCTCTGATTGAGAACCATACTTAGGCAGCCCTTTTTTCCACCTGTCTTGGTGGGATGTTAACTTTGTTTGTGGCACATAGCCTTTAGCTTCACGGTTGTTTTTGTATTGTTTATTGTTTTTGTGGGCGTCATCCTAATAAAAGGAATATGTACGCTCACCACGCTGCGCTTTGATGTCTCACCATTTTGTCTCACCTTTATTTCTCATGAGTGTTTACGTTGATCAATATTTTGCCGATGCTGTAAATGATCAAATAAATGTCTGATCAATACATACAATTGTGAATATATTGTCATTTATAATGATAACGCAGAGACGACAATACATTTTACGGTTCACTTATTGTATGCTGTTTTCATGTACATTCCCTTTATGTCTAAGCTTCAAGGTTTTCTCAAGCTTTTCTCATTCTGCTGAAGAAGTGTATCAGTAAAGTGTAATTAGTTACAAAACAGTAGAAATGCACCTGTGTGTGGCTGCTGTTTTGTCTCATATCCAACAGTCCATGCCCAGCTCTGTTGACCATGAGAACATTTTGCCAGAGAAGATGGGTTGAGACATATTATTTAATATTTAGTTATGCTGGTGTTGCTGTTCTGTCTGTCTAGGGAATGGGCTCAGGGAGAGAGTGGAGTGGTCAGAGGAAGTTTGAGTGAAAGACAAGGGACTGAAGCTACAGAGACAAACCACAAACTGAAGACAGTAGCCAGACCACCACCACCCCTGACATTTGGACTGAGCTGAAATAGGTGAGAGACATGGTGATGGAGCAGAGAGCGGAGCTGAGGAACATGGAGGCTAGACGGTCTGAAGGAGCTGAGAGACATGGTGATGGAGCAGAGAGCGAAGGGTGGAGAGCAGAGCTGAGGAAAATGGAGGCTAGACGGTCTGAAGGAGCTGAGAGACATGGTGATGGAGTAGAGAGCGAAGCTGAGGAACATGGAGGCTAGATGGTCTGAAGGAGCTGAGAGACATGGTGATGGAGCAGAGAGCGAAGGGTGGAGAGCAGAACTGAGGAACATGGAGGCTAGATGGTCTGAAGGAGCTGAGAGACATGGTGATGGAGCAGAGAGCGGAGCTGAGGAACATGGAGGCTAGACGGTCTGAAGGAGCTGAGAGACATGGTGATGGAGCAGAGAGTGGAGCTGAGGAACATGGAGGCTAGACGGTCTGAAGGAGCTGAGAGACATGGTGATGGAGCAGAGAGTGGAGCTGAGGAACATGGAGGCTAGACGGTCTGAAGAAGCTGAGAGACATGGTGATGGAGCAGAGAGTGGAGCTGAGGAACATGGAGGCTAGACGGTCTGAAGGAGCTGAGAGACATGGTGGCTAGACGGTCTGAAGGAGCTGAGAGACATGGTGATGGAGCAGAGAGCGGAGCTGAGGAACATGGAGGCTAGACGGTCTGAAGGAGCTGAGAGACATGGTGATGGAGCAGAGAGCGGAGCTGAGGAACATAGAGGCTATACGGTCTGAAGGAGCTGAGAGACATGGTGATGGAGCAGAGAGCAAAGCTGAGGAACATGGAGGCTAGACGGTCTGAAGGAGCTGAGAGACATGGTGATGGAGCAGAGAGCGAAGCTGAGGAACATGGAGGCTATACTGTCTGAAGGAGCTGAGAGACATGGTGATGGAGCAGAGAGCAAAGCTGAAGAACATGGAGGCTAGACGGTCTGAAGGAGCTGAGAGACATGGTGATGGAGCAGAGAGCGGAGCTGAGGAACATGGAGGCTAGACGGTCTGAAGGAGCTGAGAGACATGGTGATGGAGCAGAGAGCGAAGCTGAGGAACATGGAGGCTATACTGTCTGAAGGAGCTGAGAGACATGGTGATGGAGCAGAGAGCAAAGCTGAAGAACATGGAGGCTAGACGGTCTGAAGGAGCTGAGAGACATGGTGATGGAGCAGAGAGCGAAGGGTGGAGAGCAGAGCTGAGGAACATGGAGGCTATACGGTCTGAAGGAGCTGAGAAACATGGTGATGGAGCAGAGAGCGAAGGGTGGAGAGCAGAGCTGAGGAACATGGAGGCCAGAAGGTCTGAAGTTGGTGTCATCATTAATAGTGGATCTGAGTCTCACTGAGACTGAACTGCAGGACCAGAGAGTGAGCCTTCAGATAAAGTCAGAAAGCCTTTTATCACACATAATTTAAAATGTACTTTATGAAATGGTGATTGGATTTTAAAGAGTTTCCATTGCCGTGACTTACATAATAATAATAATGTTTTATTTTCAAGGACAATAGAGAAGACAATAGAGAGAACAATAGAGAAGACAATAGAGAAGACAATAGAGAGGACAATAGAGAAGACAATAGAGAAGACACTAGAGAGGGCAATAGAGAAGACAATAGAGAAGACAATAGAGAAGACAATAGAGAGGACAATAGAGAAGACAATAGAGAAGACAATAGAGAGAACAATAGAGAAGAAACTAGAGAAGACATTAGAGAAGACGATAGAGAGGACAATAGAGAAGACACCAGAGAAGACAATAGAGAAGACAATAGAGAGGACAATAGAGAAGACACTAGAGAAGACACTAGAGAAGACACAAAGCTCGCCCAGGTGGGATGCCTGGTGGCGCCCAAGCGGGCACACCTGTCACCTTCGTTACGCGCATCAGCGCTTCATTGGACTCATCTGTACCCTATCTGCAATCACGTTTTGATTGCCATCTCTATATCTGTCTGTTCCTCTGTTTCATCCTGGTGTCAGCATTAATGTCGTTATGTTTTTCATGTCCAGACGCTGTGCTGTCCTGTTTCATGTCTGTCTATTAAATGTTCACTTCCTGTAATTGCTTCCTGTAATTGCTTCCTGTAATTGCTTCCTGTAATTGCTCATCTCCAAGCGTCTTTCCTTGATGATATTTGCACTGTTAAGCATACTATAGCTGCACTGAGTAAACCTCTAAATGTTCTCCAATATTCTACTCGCTAAAACCTGCTACCATGCTCACAAACAGGGATGTAAACAAATTGTGCATAACATTTGAGATAAAAAAAAAATAATTCTGCGTATGGAAAACATCTGGGTTCTTTGATTTCAGCTCATGAAACATGGGACCAACACTTTACATGTTGAGTTTATATATTTGTTCAGTATAATGTACACAATAATACAAAGGATTAATGTAATCAATTTGAAATTCAGGCTGTAACACAACAAAATGTGGAAAAAGTCAGGGGTGTGAATACCTTCTGAAGGCACTGTACCTAACTACCTAGCTAGCCTACCTCCATATTTGGCTTGGAAACACAATTTAATTTCAAAAGAAGGCAAATAATTAGTAGGGAAACCTTTTGTCATCATTGTGATGTCACCAGATTGACTGTAGATGCTGTATAACTTAAGCCAGCTAACTAAGATTGAGATGACCACTCTATTTTAGCTAGCTATCACTGCTAGCTATTTTTCATTAACTTGGCTAGTAACAGTAATGGCAAAATTGGCATCTTTTAAAGTACATTTTATGACATCATAATATGGCAAAGTTGTTTCCTACTAATTACTATCGTATTTCCATGACACTCTAGGTTAGTGTAATTTAGACGAAAGAGTCACATTAGCGTATAAGGTGCAACTTGTGTCTAGGGCACAAATACATTTTGGCTGCAGTAGCTAACTCGTGTAGCTAACTCGTGTAGCTAACTCGTGTAGCTAACTCGTATAGCTAACTCATGTAGCTAACTCATGTAGCTAACTTGTGTAGCTAACTCATGTGTGACTGCAACGGTGTACCGCTGTACCAATAGCAGCAACAAACTCAAACTAACCCAGGGTCAAAACACGTCACAGTTAGTCGCATAGTGTAGCGGCGTCAGCGGCCTGAATCCAATCTGAAGCCTGTCAGTCTAAGTCAGCAAAGCGTAGAATTAGCTTCCAAACGAGATTACGTTATTTCTCGAGCTAGGTTTAAAATTGAGGGATGATGACAATGGTTGACTGTGTTTTTCTGTTAGACAAAGTGCCCAGCTGGGTGCCAGACTAATCCCCTGGTCATGAATGGATAATGATGGATAACATAGCATGTCTAGCAATGAGGTCGGAATGGTTTAGCAACCTGCACAAATGTTTTATTCACTGTTCACTTGCTATTTTCACAGTTTGTCAGGCAAGACCTCAGAATAAAAGTGTATTATGTGACCACAAGTACTCCTCCGTTGCTCCCAGTCTCCTATGAGGTATCATGAGGCCTCTGATAGTGACCTGAGTTACTGCCCTGAAGACACTGATGATGAACAATGACAGGTAATGTGTGTTATGTGAAAAGTTGTATTAAAAAAATACCCAGTTTGATAAACTAGTAGGTGAATTCCCAAGCCAAACAGATACAACGAGAAGAAGAATTTTGGTTGTGAAGTTCATTTGCAAAAAATGTTGTTATTTCTTTAGAACAGAATACAATTTACCAAAAGTATTCACACTCCACATTGTGTTGTGTTACAGACTGAATAAATAGACACCATTATGTCAAAGTGGAATTATTTCCCCAAATGTATCCAAATGAGTTAAAAATGAAAAGCTGAAAATGTCTTGAGTCAATAAATATTCAAACCTTTTGTTGTGGCAAGCCTTAGTAAACATTTGCTAAAGTCACATAATAAGTTGCATGGACTCACTCGGTGCAATAATAGTGTTTAAAACGTATTCAGGATAGGGTCCTTTTTTCTCCACTTCCTGTCTGACTGACTGGCCCAAAGTAAACTGCCTGTTACTCAGACCCAGAAGCCAGGATATGCATAGAGTTGGTACCATTGGATAGAAAACACTTTGAAGTTTTGTAGAAATGTTAAAATAATGTATGAGACACAATTGATATGTTAGCCAAAAACCGAAAGAAAACCAACCAGAATTTTTTAAAGTCCCAGGCTCATATAATGAAAAGATATTGGTCCTATGCAATTCCAGCTCCCAGATTGCAATTCCTTTGGCTTCCACTAGATGTCACCAGTCTTTGTTCAAGGTTTCAGACTTGTTTCTTCCAAAACGGGGATGAATTTTGAGTTTTGGTACTAGGAGTCACAGTTGTAAATCAGTCTGTTGGCACGCAACGAAGAGGAGGCGCGCCTGCTAATTTGACTTTTCTATTGAACATACTTCTTTCCGTATGAAATATTATAATTTAATTACATGTTTAGGGTTTCCCTGAGGATTAGATAGAAACATAGTTTGACTTGTTTGAACAAAGTTTAGCGGTAGCTTTTTGGATTCCTTTGTCTGCATGATGAACAAGTGGATTACTGAAATCGATGGCGCCAACTAAACAGACTTTTTGGGATATAAAGACTGATTTTATCTAACAAAACGACCATTCATGATGTAGCTGGGACCCTTTGGATTGCAAACAGAGGAAGATTTTCAAAAAGTAAGTGAATAGTAATCTATAATTATTATAATTATCAATAGCCTTGTTCAAGCATTGTCCCTACATACATGATCCAGGGAACAGCCCAGCTAGTCGATTGCCTATCAACTAGACTCTATAACATCATCCTTTTGAATCGAAAATGCAAACATAATGGCACAACATTAAGTCAAGTCATAACAATTGAAAAAGCATTACATTTTCTTTTTACTTCAGTTCCTCTTTTTTTTCCTTTAAAAAAAATATATTAACTTCATATGGCAGCAGGGGCAGTATTGAGTAGTTTGGATGAAAAGGTGACCATTGTAAACGGCCAGCTCCTCGGTCTCAGTTGCTAATATATGCATATTATTATTAGTATTGGATAGAAAACACTCCAAAGTTCCCAAAACTGTCAAAATATTGTCTGTGAGTATAACATAACTGATATTGCAGGCGAAACCCTGAGGAAAATCAAATCAGGAAGTGGCTTCTATTTTGAAAACTCCATGTTCCATAGCCTCCCTTTGCTCCATTTAAAGGGATATCAACCAGATTCCCTTTCCTATCGCTTCCTCAAGGTGTCAACAGTCTTCAGACATAGTTTCAGGCTTTTATTTTGAAAAATGAGCCATAACGATAAAATCGCGTCAAGTGGTCACATGAGTTTTGCTTGCGCAACAGAATTTGGACAGCCATTGTTTTCCCCTCTCCTACTGTGAAAGACATTTGCGGTTGATATATTATCGATTATATATTTTAAAATCAACCTGAGGATTGATTATAAAAAAACGTTTGACATGTTTCTGTGGACATAATGGAAAATATTTGGAATTTTCGTCTGCGTTGTCGTGACCGCTCTTTCCTGTGGATTTCTGAACATAACGCGACAAACAAACGGAGGTATTTAGACATAAAAATCATCTTTATGGAACAAATGGAACATTTGTTGTGTAACTGGGAGTCCCGTGAGTGAAAACATCCGAAGATCATCAAAGGTAAACGATTCATTTGATTGCTTTTCTGATTTTTGTGACCGAGCTACCTGATGCTAACTTAATGTTTTATCGTGCGATCGATAAACTTACACAAACGCTGGGATTGCTTTCGCTGTAAAGCATAATTTCAAAATCTGACACGACAGGTGCATTAACAAAAGCCTAAGCTGTGTTTTCCTATATTGCACTTGTGATTTCATGAATATAAATATTTATAGTCATATTTATTGTATGTAGCGCTATGCTATTCAGCGGTTGTTGATGACACTTATCCCGATAGGGGGATTGCAGCCATAACAGGTTAACAGTGGACAAGCCACAGTATTGGTGTCCCTAAACCGGGACAGTTGTTGCTCAATATGTGATAATGTGACTAGAATGACATTGTAAACAACAGCCAACTTTCCGGGACATAGACATGTCTTACATGGGCAGAAAGCTTAAATTATTGTTAATCTAACTGCAGTGTCCAATTTGCTGTTACAGCAAAAAGTACCATGTTATTGTTTGAGGAGAGTCGACAACAACACAACCCTTTTATCACGGCAACTGGTTTGATGCATTCACCTCTGAAGGTAAATAATGTACTTACGTTTAATAATCTTGCTATGATTTGTCATCCTGATGATCCCAGAGATAAAATGTAGCGTAGTTTTGTTTGATAACATCCATTTTTATATTCAAATGTAGGAACTGGGTTCTACAGTTTGAACCCCTGTTGTCTCTTGCTCCACACCCACTCTGCCATCTAAATGTGTGAAGGTTAGTAACTTTTCTGTAGATAAGCTAATGATCCATCATTGATGACATTCCTGGGAGTGTGTAAATGAAAATGTTTTATTACCATTTCATTTTTTGTATGTTCTCTATAGTTATGTATTTGAAAATGTATAAATGGACCAATTCGGCACATTTGGGAAATCTCAGACTTAATACAAAAAATATTGTGTAGTTGTGTAATTCTTCACTGGATCCGTGGTGAAACTTTGCACACACACACTGCTGCCATCTTGTGTTAGACATCTAAATGACACCTAGAATCCTACATCACTGTCTAGCCTGTCTCTTGCATTTCAAAGATAATGCAACAAAAAAATGAATAGAAAATGCAGGTGTTTTGGTTAGTATTATCTTTTACCAGATCTAATGTGTTATATTCTCCTACGTTCATTTCACACTTCCACAAACTTCAAAGTGTTTCCTTTCAAATGGTATCAATAATATGCATATCCTTGCTTCAGGTCCTGAGCTACAGGCAGTTCGTTTTGAGTATTTGGGCATTTTAGACGGAAATTGAAAAAAAGGGTCTGATCCTTAAGAGGGACATGTAGCTAGCTAGTTAAACAATGAACCATAATCACAACTCATGAAGTTTCTACCCTGCGTGAATCTGCAGGTAGATAACTATCCAGGTTTAATGTTAGCTAGCTATATGGCAGACCAATCCAAACTCATCTCTCGGCATGTCCAGCCCACCCATTATCTCAGCCAATCATGGCTAGCGGGAAGGTTGCTCGATTTTTTCTGTGGCTAAACCAACTAAGCTCGTAATTTAACAATTGTATTTGTATTTACAGATGGTATACACGTTTGTTATTAAGGCTCATGAAAGTTGACATGTTCAAGAAGGCATTTCTGCCAAAAAACGAATTTTGCTAAAAGAAAAAAAGGTTTACGTTCTCCTGTGAAGTAGTGACTCGTTTCCTGAAATGGGTCATATATATCTAATAAGTGGCAACCAGGGCTAGGCATGCTGCTGGCTTGATGCTGAAAAAAACATCTTGCCTCCGACTGGCAGCTGTAGTGTCGCAGGTCAGGAGGCGGGCGGGGGAAGGCTGACTGGGTTGTGTGACCCAAGCAGCCTATCGCGAGTGCCACGTCAATGAGGCCAATTGACAAAAATAATTGTCACACGCCGATCAACCACTCTCCTCCTGTGTATGACCTTCTTCCTGCCCCTGGACCCAGCTACCTGCCTCCTCCTGTGTATGACCTTCTGTCTGCCCCTGGACCCAGCTACCTGCCTCCTCCTGTGGTCCCTAACAATAACACCTGCTGCGCCCTGCGCTTGAAACCAGCTCTCTGTCTCCCATCGTGTTCATTACAGCTGGATTATGAAGAGTACTTTGCAGACGCATTGGGCAGGACGAAAAAAAACCCAGCCTTCTTTGAGAGGAGGGCTATGCTTGGTTTTTAATCAAATGAAACAAAATGGGGAAAAAACACATCTAAATACAGGCTTTACAGGCCCCCCAAAAAACACATCTCTTGTTCCATGTGCATATGGGCACTGTGCATCATGGCTGGATAAGTTGCTCTTCTGTTGTCAAAATCCAACCTTATTAACGCTATAACCCACTTTCGGTTGGTTTTAAAGAGCAACTGCCTTTAAAAACCGACTTCTCGTTTTTAAAAATGGCATATGTGGCATTTGATATGAGTCAGAAACATCTATTCTCGTGTCAAAATGTACTTCTACTGTAAGTATAAATGGGATCATTTTGGTCATAAAGTCAGTCTCGTCCAAAACTGAGATTTGCTAAATATAGGAAAACATTGTATGTGACTGAATGAAGGGTACTGTAACTGATTTCCTTGGTGTGTTTTAATACTGTCCACAGCTGGCAGCACCCAAGTAATAATATATTCAGAGCACAGCTGCATGTGACCCGATTATAATGGTCAATTTGGATTGACATTCCATATCCCGATGGGGCTATACAGGGACCGTCAGTAAATTACACGCTGTACATGGGACAACATTTTAAAAGGGTAATAGCTCCACATATCAATGACTTAAAAATCTCAAATCAACTATAAACTGTAGAAAGTCAAACATTGAAAGCATTTTGTATTTTTATTTTCAAACAATACAAAACATACACATGTTGAAAGCATTTAATGAGACAAAAAAAAATGTTCATCTTGAACATTGTGTAATTTATTGACAGTCCCTAACTATCCCCAGAGATTTTTTTTATTGAAAGAAATACAAAACGAGCCCAAATCAAAGTGCAGTCGCCCTTTAAATATGTATTGCATCTACAGGACGTTTTACATACAGGAAGTTTTAAATAGAGGATGTTTTGCATTCATAGGATATTTTAAACACATGATGTATTGCATCTAAAGGATGTTTTAAATACAGGATGTTTAAATACAGGATGTTTTAAATACAGGATGTTTAAATACAGAATGTTTAAATACAGGATGTTTTAAATACAGGATGTTTAAATACAGGATGTTTAAATACAGGATGTAGCACATAGAAGGATATATACAGTGCATTCAGAAAGTATTCAGATCCCTTGACTTTTTGCACATTTTGTTACATTTGTCTTTTTCTAAAACGGATTAAATTGGTTTTTTCCCCCTCAAGTCCGGCCTCTGGCTGGGCCACTCAAGGACATTTAGAGACTTGTCCCGAAGCCACTCCTGTGTTGTCTTGGCTGTGTGTTTAGGGTTGTTGTCCTGTTGGAAGGTGAACCTTCGCCCCAGTCTGAGGTCCTCAGCGCTCTGGAGCAGGTTTTCATTTAGGATCTCTCTGTGTTTTGCTCTGTTCACCTTTCCCTTGATCCTGACTAGTCTCCCAGTCCCTGTCGCTGAAAAACATCCCCACAGCATGATGCTGCCACCACCATGCGTCACCGTAGGGATGGTGCCAGGTTTCCTATTTGGCATTCAGGCCAAATAGTTCAATCTTGGTTTCATCAGACCAGAGAATCTTCTTTCTCTTGATCTGAGAGTTCTTTAGGTGCCTTTTGGCAAACTCCAAGCAGGCTGTCATGTATTTCTATTTGTCTTTATTATGGATCCCCATTAGTTCCTGCAGCAGCTACTCTTCCTGGGGTTTATTATGGATCCCCATTAGTTCCTGCCAAGCAGCAGCTACTCTTCCTGGGGTTTATTATGGATCCCCATTAGTTCCTGCCAAGGCAGCAGCTACTCTTCCTGGGGTTTATTATGGATCCCCATTAGTTCCTGCAGCAGCTACTCTTCCTGGGGTTTTTTATGGATCCCCATTAGTTCCTGCCAAGCAGCAGCTACTCTTCCTGGGGTTTATTATGGATCCCCATTAGTTCCTGTCAAGGCAGCAGCTACTCTTCCTGGGGTTTATTATGGATCCCCATTAGTTCCTGCCAAGGCAGCAGCTACTCTTCCTGGGGTTTATTATGGATCCCCATTAGTTCCTGCAGCAGCTACTCTTCCTGGGGTTTATTATGGATCCCCATTAGTTCCTGCCAAGGCAGCAGCTACTCTTCCTGGGGTTTATTATGGATCCCCATTAGTTCCTGCCAAGGCAGCAGCTACTCTTCCTGGGGTTTATTATGGATCCCCATTAGTTCCTGCCAAGGCAGCAGCTACTCTTCCTGGGGTTTATTATGGATCCCCATTAGTTCATGCAGCAGCTACTCTTCCTGGGGTTTATTATGGATCCACATTAGTTCCTGCCAAGGCAGCAGCTACTCTTCCTGGGGTTTATTATGGATCCCCATTAGTTCCTGCCAAGGCAGCAGCTACTCTTCCGGGGGTTTATTATGGATCCCCATTAGTTCCTGCCAAGGCAGCAGCTGCTCTTCCTGGGGTTTATTATGGATCCCCATTATTTCCTGCCAAGGCAGCAGCTACTCTTCCTGGGGTTTATTATGGATCCCCATTAGTTCCTGCCAAGGCAACAGCTACTCTTCCTTGGGGCCCATCAAAATTAAGGCAGATCATAACATTTTAAAAACATTATATTACACTCACATATTTCACAACACACTGTGTGCCCTCAGGCCCATACTCCACCACTACCGAAATATCTACAGTATTAAATCCATGTGTATGTGTGTATATAGTGCGCATGCTATCGTGTGTCTGTAAGCATATGTCTGTGCTGCTTCGTGTTGCTTCACAGTCCCCGCTGTTCAATAAGGTGTTTTTTTTAATGTTTTTTTAAAATCTAATTGTACTGCTTGAGTAAGAGTTCCACATCAAATAACAGTACATTTCACAACCGTTGTGCCTTTTACTGAGGAGTGGTGGAGTCCTGCAGTGATGGTTGTCCTTCTGGAAGGTTCTCCCATCTCCACAGAGGAACTCTGGAGCTCTGTCAGAGTGACCATCAGGTTCTTGGTCACCTCCCTGACCAAGGCCCTTCTCCCCCAATTGCTCAGTTTGGCCGGGCGGCCAGCTCTAGGAAGAGTCTTGGTGGTTTCAAACGTCTTTAATTTAAGAATGATGGGAGGCCACTGTGTTCTTGGGGACCTTCAATGCTGCAGAAATGTTTTGGTACCCTTCCCCACGTCTGTGCCTCGACACAATCCTGTCTCGGAGCTCTACGGACAGTTCTTTCAACCTCATGTCTTGAGTTTTGCTCAGACATGCACTGTCAACTGTGGGACCTTATATAGACAGTAGCCTTTCCAAATCATGTCCAATCAATTGAATTTACCACAGGTGGACTCCAATCAATTTGTAAAACATCTCATGGATGATTAATGGAAACAGGAAGCACTTGAGCTCAATTTTGAGTCTCATAGAAAAGGGTCAGAATATTTATGTAAATAAGGGAAATCATTTATGTTTTTGCAAAAATGTCTAAAAACCTGTTTTTTTGTGTAAATGTTTTATTGAATTCATTTTAGAGTAATGCTCTAACGTAACAAAGGGGAAGGGGTCTGAATACTTTCTGAATTTACTGTATGTGGGAGTCACAACAAGCAACAGTATATGGGTCACGCCAGTGTTATGACAGTGTTATGACACATTATCTCAGCCGTTAAGACCACATTATGACACGTTATCTCAGCTGTTATTACCACATTATGGCACGTTATCTCAGCCATTATGACCACATTATGACACGTTATCTCGTTATGACCACATTATGACACGTTATCTCAGCCATTATGACCACATTATGACACGTTATCTCGTTATGACCACATTATGACACGTTATCTCAGCCATTATGACCACATTATGGCACGTTATCTCGTTATGACCACATTATGACACGTTATCTCAGTCGTTATGACCACATTATGACACATTATCTCAGTCGTTATGACCACATTATGACACGTTATCTCAGCCATTATGACCACATTATGACACGTTATCTCGTTATGACCACATTATGACACATTATCTCAGTCGTTATGACCACATTATGACACGTTATCTCGTTATGACCACATTATGACACGTTATCTCAGCTGTTATGACAGTGTTATGACACGTTATCTCAGTCGTTATGACCACATTATGACACGTTATCTCAGTCGTTATGACCACATTATGACACGTTATCTCAGCTGTTATGACCACATTATGACACGTTATCTCGTTATGACCACATTATGACACGTTATCTCGTTATGACCACATTATGGCACGTTATCTCAGCCATCATGACCACATTATGACACGTTATCTCGTTATGACCACATTATGACACGTTATCTCAGCCATTATGACCACATTATGACACGTTATCTCAGTCGTTATGACCACATTATGACACGTTATCTCAGCTGTTATGACCACATTATGACACGTTATCTCGTTATGACCACATTATGACATGTTATCTCAGTCGTTATGACCACATTATGACACGTTATCTCAGCCATTATGACCACATTATGACATGTTATCTCAGCCATTATGACCACATTATGACACGTTATCTCAGTCGTTATGACCACATTATGACACGTTATCTCAGTCGTTATGACCACATTATGACACGTTATCTCAGCCGTTATGACCACATTATGACACGTTATCTCAGCCATTATGACCACATTATGACACGTTATCTCAGTCGTTATGACCACATTATGACACGTTATCTCAGCTGTTATGACCACATTATGACACGTTATCTCAGCTGTTATGACCACATTATGACACGTTATCTCAGCCGTTATGACCACATTATGACACGTTATCTCAGCCATTATGACCACATTATGACACGTTATCTCGTTATGACCACATTATGACACGTTATCTCAGCCATTATGACCACATTATGACACGTTATCTCAGCCGTTATGACCACATTATGACACGTTATCTCAGCCATTATGACCACATTATGACACGTTATCTCGTTATGACCACATTATGACACGTTATCTCAGCCATTATGACCACATTATGACACATTATCTCAGCCGTTATGACCACATTATGACACATTATCTCAGCCATTATGACCACATTATGACACGTTATCTCAGTCGTTATGACCACATTATGACACGTTATCTCAGCTGTTATGACAGTGTTATGACACGTTATCTCAGTCGTTATGACCACATTATGACACGTTATCTCAGCTGTTATGACCACATTATGACACGTTATCTCAGCCGTTATGACCACATTATGACACGTTATCTCAGCCATTATGACCACATTATGACACGTTATCTCAGCCATTATGACCACATTATGACACATTATCTCAGCCGTTATGACCACATTATGACACGTTATCTCAGCCGATATGACCACATTATGACACGTTATCTCGTTATGACCACATTATGACACGTTATCTCAGCTGTTATGACCACATTATGACACGTTATCTCAGTCGTTATTACCACATTATGACACGTTATCTCAGCCATTATGACCACATTATGACACGTTATCTCAGCCGTTATGACCACATTATGACACGTTATCTCAGCTGTTATGACCACATTATGACACGTTATCTCGTTATGACCACATTATGACACGTTATCTCAGCTGTTATGACCACATTATGACACGTTATCTCGTTATGACCACATTATGACACGTTATCTCAGCCGTTATGACCACATTATGACACGTTATCTCAGCCATTATGACCACATTATGACACGTTATCTCAGTCGTTATGACCACATTATGACACGTTATCTCAGCCGATATGACCACATTATGACACGTTATCTCAGCCGTTATGACCACATTATGACACGTTATCTCAGCCGTTATGACCACATTATGACACGTTATCTCAACCGTTATGACCACATTATGACACGTTATCTCGTTATGACCACATTATGACACGTTATCTCAGCCATTATGACCACATTATGACACGTTATCTCGTTATGACCACATTATGACACGTTATCTCAGCCATTATGACCACATTATGACACGTTATCTCGTTATGACCACATTATGACACGTTATCTCAGCCATTATGACCACATTATGACATGTTATCTCAGCCATTATGACCACATTATGACACGTTATCTCAGCCATTATGACCACATTATGACATGTTATCTCAGCTGTTATGACAGTGTTATGACACGTTATCTCAGTCGTTATGACCACATTATGACACGTTATCTCAGCTGTTATGACAGTGTTATGACACGTTATCTCAGTCGTTATGACCACATTATGACACGTTATCTCAGTCGTTATGACCACATTATGACACGTTATCTCAGTCGTTATGACCACATTATGACACGTTTTCTCAGCCATTATGACCACATTATGACATGTTATCTCGTTATGACCACATTATGAAACGTTATCTCAGCTGTTATGACAGTGTTATGACACGTTATCTCAGTCGTTATGACCACATTATGACACGTTATCTCAGCTGTTATGACAGTGTTATGACACGTTATCTCAGTCGTTATGACCACATTATGAAACGTTATCTCAGCTGTTATGACAGTGTTATGACACGTTATCTCAGTCGTTATGACCACATTATGACACGTTATCTCAGTCGTTATGACCACATTATGACACGTTATCTCAGCTGTTATGACCACATTATGACACATTATCTCGTTATGACCACATTATGACACGTTATCTCAGTCGTTATGACCACATTATGACACGTTATCTCAGCCGTTATGACCACATTATGACACATTATCTCGTTATGACCACATTATGACACGTTATCTGAGCCGTTATGACCACATTATAACACGTTATGACACTTGTCATAACCATGTCATAACATAAACCACTACAAAGATGTCCATTAATTATAATCCACATACTATTTCACATTTCCTGTTGCTGCAGGAAATGCAGGAAATATTTTTTCTACTGTAGCAAACTGGCTCAAATTAAGATCCTCCATCTTTAGTTACAAAGCAGTTCCCTGTCTGTAGATATGGTCTGGTATTCATGTTGTTACAAAGCAGTTCCCTGTCTGTAGATATGGTCTGGTATTCATGTTGTTACAAAGCAGTTCCCTGTCTGTAGATATGGTCAGGTATTCATGTTGTTACAAAGCAGTTCCCTGTCTGTAGATATGGTCTGGTATTCATGTTGTTACAAAGCAGTTCCCTGTCTGTAGATATGGTCTGGTATTCATGTTGTTACAAAGCAGTTCCCTGTCTGTAGATATGGTCAGCTATTCATGTTGTTACAAAGCAGTTCCCTGTCTGTAGATATGGTTAGCAGTGATAAATTCATGAACTTCTTTGAGGAAAAGATTATGATTATTAGAAAGCAAATTACGGACTCCTCCTTAAATCTGCGTATTCCTTCAAAGCTCAGTTGTCCTGAGTCTGCACAACTCTGCCAGGACCTAGGATCAAGAGAGACGCTCAAGTGTTTTAGTACTATATCTCTTGACACAATGATGAAAATAATCATGGCCTCTAAACCTTCAAGCTGCATACTGGACCCTATTCCAACTAAACTACTGAAAGAGCTGCTTCCTGTGCTTGGCCCTCCTATGTTGAACATAATAAACGGCTCTCTATCCACCGGATGTGTACCAAACTCACTAAAAGTGGCAGTAATAAAGCCTCTCTTGAAAAAGCCAAACCTTGACCCAGAAAATATAAAAAACTATCGGCCTATATCGAATCTTCCATTCCTCTCAAAAATTTTAGAAAAGGCTGTTGCGCAACAACTCACTGCCTTCCTGAAGACAAACAATGTATACGAAATGCTTCAGTCTGGTTTTAGACCCCATCATAGCACTGAGACGGCACTTGTGAAGGTGGTAAATGACATTTTAATGGCATCGGACCGAGGCTCTGCATCTGTCCTCGTGCTCCTAGACCTTAGTGCTGCTTTTGATACCATCGATCACCACATTCTTTTGGAGAGATTGGAAACCCAAATTGGTCTACACGGACAAGTTCTGGCCTGGTTTAGATCTTATCTGTCGGAAAGATATCAGTTTGTCTCTGTGAATGGTTTGTCCTCTGACAAATCAACTGTAAATTTCGGTGTTCCTCAAGGTTCCGTTTTAGGACCACTATTGTTTTCACTATATATTTTACCTCTTGGGGATGTTATTCGAAAACATAATGTTAACTTTCACTGCTATGCGGATGACACACAGCTGTACATTTCAATTAAACATGGTGAAGCCCCAAAATTGCCCTTGCTAGAAGAATGTGTTTCAGACATAAGGAAGTGGATGGCTGCAAACTTTCTACTGTTAAACTCGGACAAAACAGAGATGCTTGTTCTAGGTCCCAAGAAACAAAGAGATCTTCTGTTGAATCTGACAATTAATCTTAATGGTTGTACAGTCGTCTCAAATAAAACTGTGAAGGACCTCGGCGTTACTCTGGACCCTGATCTCTCTTTTGAAGAACATATCAAGACCATTTCAAGGACAGCTTTTTTCCATCTACGTAACATTGCAAAAATCAGAAACTTTCTGTCCAAAAATGATGCAGAAAAATTAATCCATGCTTTTGTCACTTCCAGGTTAGACTACTGCAATGCTCTACTTTCCGGCTACCCGGATAAAGCACTAAATAAACTTCAGTTATTGCTAAATACGGCTGCTAGAATCCTGACTAGAACCAAAAAATTTGATCATATTACTCCAGTGCTAGCCTCTCTACACTGGCTTCCTGTCAAAGCAAGGGCTGATTTCAAGGTTTTACTGCTAACCTACAAAGCATTACATGGGCTTGCTCCTACCTATCTCTCTGATTTGGTCCTGCCGTACATACCTACACGTACGCTACGGTCACAAGACGCAGGCCTCCTAATTGTCCCTAGAATTTTTAAGCAAACAGCTGGAGGCAGGCCTTTCTCCTATAGAGCTCCATTTTTATGGAACGGTCTGCCTACCCATGTCAGAGACGCAAACTCGGTCTCAACCTTTAAGTCTCTACTGAAGACTCATCTCTTCAGTGGGTCATATGATTGAGTGTAGTCTGGCCCAGGAGTGGGAGGGTGAACGGAAAGGCTCTGGAGCAACGAACCGCCCTTGCTGTCTCTGCCTGGCCGGTTCCCCTCTTTCCACTGGGATTCTCTGCCTCTAACCCTATTCAGGGGCTGAGTCACTGGCTTTACTGGGGCTCTCTCATGCCGTCCCTGGAGGGGGTGCGTCACCTGAGTGGGCTGAGTCACTGATGTGGTCATCCTGTCTGGGTTGGCGCCCCCCCCCCCCCCCTTGGGTTGTGCCGTGGCGGAGGTCTTTGTGGGCTATACTCAGCCTTGTCTCAGGATGGTAAGTTGGTGGTTGAAGATATCCCTCTAGTGTTGTGGGGGCTGTGCTTTGGCAAAGTGGGTGGGGTTATATCCTTCCTGTTTGGCCCTGTCCGGGGGTGTCCTCGGATGGGGCCACAGTGTCTCCTGACCCCTCCTGTCTCAGCCTCCAGTATTTATGCTGCAGTAGTTTATGTGTCGGGGGGCTAGGGTCAGTTTGTTATATCTGGAGTACTTCTCCTGTCCTATTCGGTGTCCTGTGTGAATCTAAGTGTGCGTTCTCTAATTCTCTCCTTCTCTCTTTCTCTCTCTCGGAGGACCTGAGCCCTAGGACCATGCCCCAGGACTACCTGACATGATGACTCCTTGCTGTCCCCAGTCCACCTGGCTGTGCTGCTGCTCCAGTTTCAACTGTTCTGCCTTATTATTATTCGACCATGCTGGTCATTTATGAACATTTGAACATCTTGGCCATGTTCTGTTATAATCTCCACCCGGCACAGCCAGAAGAGGACTGGCCACCCCACATAGCCTGGTTCCTCTCTAGGTTTCTTCCTAGGTTTTGGCCTTTCTAGGGAGTTTTTCCTAGCCACCGTGCTTCTACACCTGCATTGCTTGCTGTTTGGGGTTTTAGGCTGGGTTTATGTACAGCACTTTGAGATATCAGCTGATGTACGAAGGGCTATATAAATAAATTTGATTTGATTTGATTTGATTTGATGGTCTGGTATTCATGTTGTTACAAAGCAGTTCCCTGTCTGTAGATATGGTCTGGTATTCATGTTGTTACAAAGCAGTTCCCTGTCTGTAGATATGGTCTGGTATTCATGTAGTTACAAAGCAGTTCCCTGTCTGTAGATATGGTCTATCACCCTATTCCCTACATAGATCACTACTTTTGACAGGAGCCCATAGGGGTAGTGCACTATTTTTGACCATGGCCCATAGGGGTAGTGCACTATTTTTGACCATGGCCCATAGGGGTAGTGCACTATTTTTGACCATGGCCCATAGGGGTAGTGCACTATTTTTGACCATGGCCCATAGGGGTAGTGCACTATTTTTGACCATGGCCCACGGTATCAGACCTCAGGATAAGACCCAGATGCAAACAGTTCAAAATAACAAAAGTTTATTGCAAAAACAGGGGTCAGGGTCAGGGCAGAGGTCAGTAATGCAGGGTGGAGTCACAAGGTACAGACAGCAGGCAGGCCCAAGGTCAGGGCAGAGGTCTGTAATGCAGGGTGGAGTCACAAGGTACAGAAGGGCAGGCAGGCTCAGGGTCAGGGCAGAGGTCTGTAATGCAGGGTGGAGTCACAAGGTACAGAAGGGCAGGCAAAAAAGGCAAAACTGGGAAAACGAGAAAACAGGAGTACGGGAAAAACGCTGGAAGGCTTGACGAGACAAGGCGAACTGGCAACAGACAAACAGAGAGCACAGGTATAAGAACACAGGGGATAATGGGACAGGTGGGCGACACCTGGAGGTCGGTGGAGACAAGCACAAAGACAGGTGATATAGATCAGGTTGTGACAGGTGTACTTATTTCAGCAGTTTGAGTTTGGGTTTTCAGTAGAGTTGTCTAATGTTGGACTATTCTGTTGTAATGTTGCTCCTGAATCACTATGAGAAACGTAATAGTTGATTTTGAATGTATTCTATTTACTTTTTGATACAGATCAGGGCGTGGCACATAGGCCTAGGTCACTACTTTAGACCAGGACCCATAGGGGTAGTGACCAGGACCCATAGGCGTAGGTCACTACTTTAGTCCAGGACCCATAGGGGTAGTGACCAGGACCCATAGGGGTAGGTCACTACTTTAGACCAGGACCCATAGGGGTAGTGACCAGGACCCATAGGGGTAGTGTACTACTTTAGACCAGGACCCATTGGGGTAGTGACCAGGACCCATAGGGGTAGTGACCAGGACCCATAGGGGTAGTGACCAGGACCCATAGTGGTAGTGACCAGGGTCCATAGGGGTAGTGACCAGGGTCCATGGGGGTAGTGTACTACATTAGACCAGGACCCATAGGGGTAGTGACCAGGACCCATAGGGGTAGTGTACTACTTTAGACCAGGACCCATAGGGGTAGTGACCAGGGTCCATAGGGGTAGTGACCAGGGTCCATAGGGGTTGTAGCGGTATTTATTAGAGAGGGGTAAAGAAAGATTTTGTTCGGGCGCCAGGCAGGTATTAACCATGCCGAAAGGAAAAGAGTAGAATAGAGAGAACCACTACCAGACCCACACACATCAGCAGAAGAGACTGCCTAGAGGGTAGCCTGTTTACCAGATAGCCAGTGGAGAGAAAAAAGAATAAACACCATATAAAACCCACATCACAGCACAGGGGTAACCCAAACAAGAATACCTCATACAATAATAGTAATACTAATAATGGCAGAGCAATTCAACAGCAACTTCATACAAGAACGAACCCAGTCATCAACATAGGATTTGCAATAATCTGTATTATTTTCTAGTGGATGAGTGCAGAGGGTATGAATGTGGGGGGTGTTCATCGACACAACAAAGGCCTTAAAAATGTCCAGTCTTCTCGGCCACATGTCATTAGTACAGCTCAATACAGTTCACATAACAATACACAACTTGCAAGCAACCTCCCTTTTAACTAAAATGTCCAAATACTCCTGGCAGGGCAATAATAGTCCAGCTGTAATGAACTTCAATGGGGAGTGCATTGGAAAAATAGAGAGTCTGTTGCAGGGTAAAGCACTGGAACGATAGAGGGAAGAGAGAAAGAGAACAAGAGAGATCTTAGCTGTGGTCTTCAGGTGTGCAGGTGTACTGTCTGGCTGTCCGATGGTTTGTTGGTTTGTATGTTAAAGCTTCGCAACAATGTTGCTACTAATCCATGCGATCCATAACGGGCGCGGTCCCAAACGAAAACAACCACGACCTAGAGCGATTACACCGATGATTGAGTTAAACACTCTATAAACTACACACGCTGAAAACAAACAACACTTCTGCAGCACAGCACACACAATCAAACTGTCGCGCCACCAAAGAGCCCCTCCCCAAAGAGCCCCTCCCCAAAGAGCCCCTCCCCAAAGAGCTCCTCCCCAAAGAGCTCCTCCCCAAAGAGCCCCTCCCCAAAGAGCCCCTCCCCAAAGAGCCCCTCCCCAAAGAGCTCCTCCCCAAAGAGCCCCTCCCCAAAGAGCTGAATGAGCTCTCTTCATTTCCTCCTTCCTTACTGCTCATGCGCTCTTAAAGTGGCAGTGCACGGTGAAGGCTCCGTGCAGATTTCGCCACAGGGTAGTGACCAGGACCCATTGGGGTAGTGACCAGGACACATAGGGGTAGTGACCAGGGTCCATAGGCGTAGGTCACTACTTTAAACCAGGACCCATAGGGGTAGTGACCAGGACCCATAGGGGTAGTGACCAGGACCCATAAGAGTAGTGACCAGGGTCCATAGGGGTAGTTACCAGGACCCATAGGGGTAGTGACCAGGGTCCATAGGGGTAGTGACCAGGGTCCATAGGGGTAGTTACCAGGACCCATAGGGGTAGTGACCAGGGTCCATAGGGGTAGTTACCTGGTCCCATAGGGTTAGTGACCAGGACCCATAGGGGTAGTGACCAGGACCCATAGGGGTAGTGACCAGGACCCATAAGAGTAGTGACCAGGGTCCATAGGGGTAGTTACCAGGACCCTTAGGGGTAGTGACCAGGGTCCATAGGGGTAGTTACCTGGTCCCATAGGGTTAGTGACCAGGACCCATAGGGGTAGTGACCAGGACCCATAGGGGTAGTGACCAGGACCCATAAGAGTAGTGACCAGGGTCCATAGGGGTAGTTACCAGGACCCTTAGGGGTAGTGACCAGGGTCCATAGGGGTAGTGACCAGGGTCCATAGGGGTAGTGCCCAGGGTCCATAGGGGTAGTGACCAGGGTCCATAGGGGTAGTTACCTGGTCCCATAGGGGTAGTGACCAGGACCCATAGGGGTAGTGACCAGGACCCATAGGGGTAGTGACCAGGACCCATAAGAGTAGTGACCAGGGTCCATAGGGGTAGTTACCAGGACCCATAGGGGTAGTGACCAGGGTCCATAGGGGTAGTGACCAGGGTCCATAGGGGTAGTGACCAGGACCCATAGGGGTAGTGACCAGGGTCCATAGGGGTAGTGACCAGGACCCATAGGGGTAGTAACCAGGGTCCATAGGGGTAGTGACCAGGGTCCATAGGGGTAGTGACCAGGACCCATAGGGGTAGTAACCAGGACCCATAGGGGTAGTGACCAGGACCCATAAGAGTAGTGACCAGGGTCCATAGGGGTAGTTACCAGGACCCATAGGGGTAGTGACCAGGGTCCATAGGGGTAGTGACCAGGGTCCATAGGGGTAGTTACCAGGACCCATAGGGGTAGTGACCAGGGTCCATAGGGGTAGTTACCTGGTCCCATAGGGTTAGTGACCAGGACCCATAGGGGTAGTGACCAGGACCCATAGGGGTAGTGACCAGGACCCATAAGAGTAGTGACCAGGGTCCATAGGGGTAGTTACCAGGACCCTTAGGGGTAGTGACCAGGGTCCATAGGGGTAGTTACCTGGTCCCATAGGGTTAGTGACCAGGACCCATAGGGGTAGTGACCAGGACCCATAGGGGTAGTGACCAGGACCCATAAGAGTAGTGACCAGGGTCCATAGGGGTAGTTACCAGGACCCTTAGGGGTAGTGACCAGGGTCCATAGGGGTAGTGACCAGGGTCCATAGGGGTAGTGCCCAGGGTCCATAGGGGTAGTTACCTGGTCCCATAGGGGTAGTGACCAGGACCCATAGGGGTAGTGACCAGGACCCATAGGGGTAGTGACCAGGACCCATAAGAGTAGTGACCAGGGTCCATAGGGGTAGTTACCAGGACCCATAGGGGTAGTGACCAGGGTCCATAGGGGTAGTGACCAGGGTCCATAGGGGTAGTGACCAGGGTCCATAGGGGTAGTGACCAGGGTCCATAGGGGTAGTTACCTGGTCCCATAGGGGTAGTGACCAGGACCCATAGGGGTAGTGACCAGGACCCATAGGGGTAGTGACCAGGACCCATAAGAGTAGTGACCAGGGTCCATAGGGGTAGTTACCAGGACCCATAGGGGTAGTGACCAGGGTCCATAGGGGTAGTGACCAGGGTCCATAGGGGTAGTGACCAGGACCCATAGGGGTAGTGACCAGGGTCCATAGGGGTAGTGACCAGGACCCATAGGGGTAGTAACCAGGGTCCATAGGGGTAGTGACCAGGGTCCATAGGGGTAGTGACCAGGGTCCATAGGGGTAGTTACCAGGACCCATAGGGGTAGTGACCAGGGTCCATAGGGGTAGTTACCTGGTCCCATAGGGTTAGTGACCAGGACCCATAGGGGTAGTGTACTACTTTAGACCAGGACCCATAGGGGTTGTGACCAGGGTCCATAAGGGTAGTGACCAGGGTCCATAGGGGTAGTGACCAGGACCCATAGGGGTAGTGACCAGGGTCCATAGGGGTAGTGACCAGGACCCATAGGGGTAGTGACCAGGGTCCATAGGGGTAGTGACCAGGACCCATAGGGGTAGTAACCAGGGTCCATAGGGGTAGTGACCAGGACCCATAAGGGTAGTGACCAGGGTCCATAGGGGTAGTTACCTGGTCCCATAGGGGTAGTGACTAGGACCCATAGGGGTAGTGTACTACTTTAGACCAGGACCCATAGGGGTTGTGACCAGGGTCCATAAGGGTAGTGACCAGGGTCCATAGGGGTAGTGACCAGGACCCATAGGGGTAGTGACCAGTGTCCATAGGGGTAGTGACCAGGACACATAGGGGTAGTGACCAGGGTCCATAGGCGTAGGTCACTACTTTAAACCAGGACCCATAGGGGTAGTGACCAGGACCCATAGGGGTAGTGACCAGGACCCATAAGAGTAGTGACCAGGGTCCATAGGGGTAGTTACCAGGACCCATAGGGGTAGTGACCAGGGTCCATAGGGGTAGTGACCAGGGTCCATAGGGGTAGTTACCAGGACCCATAGGGGTAGTGACCAGGGTCCATAGGGGTAGTTACCTGGTCCCATAGGGTTAGTGACCAGGACCCATAGGGGTAGTGACCAGGACCCATAGGGGTAGTGACCAGGACCCATAAGAGTAGTGACCAGGGTCCATAGGGGTAGTTACCAGGACCCTTAGGGGTAGTGACCAGGGTCCATAGGGGTAGTGACCAGGGTCCATAGGGGTAGTGCCCAGGGTCCATAGGGGTAGTGACCAGGGTCCATAGGGGTAGTTACCTGGTCCCATAGGGGTAGTGACCAGGACCCATAGGGGTAGTGACCAGGACCCATAGGGGTAGTGACCAGGACCCATAAGAGTAGTGACCAGGGTCCATAGGGGTAGTTACCAGGACCCATAGGGGTAGTGACCAGGGTCCATAGGGGTAGTGACCAGGGTCCATAGGGGTAGTGACCAGGACCCATAGGGGTAGTGACCAGGGTCCATAGGGGTAGTGACCAGGACCCATAGGGGTAGTAACCAGGGTCCATAGGGGTAGTGACCAGGGTCCATAGGGGTAGTGACCAGGGTCCATAGGGGTAGTTACCAGGACCCATAGGGGTAGTGACCAGGGTCCATAGGGGTAGTTACCTGGTCCCATAGGGTTAGTGACCAGGACCCATAGGGGTAGTGTACTACTTTAGACCAGGACCCATAGGGGTTGTGACCAGGGTCCATAAGGGTAGTGACCAGGGTCCATAGGGGTAGTGACCAGGACCCATAGGGGTAGTG
Organism: Oncorhynchus clarkii lewisi; assembly: GCF_045791955.1. Taxonomy (NCBI): domain Eukaryota; kingdom Metazoa; phylum Chordata; class Actinopteri; order Salmoniformes; family Salmonidae; genus Oncorhynchus; species Oncorhynchus clarkii. The sequence continues at coordinate 74,765,639 of NC_092162.1, forward strand.
ACCAGGGTCCATAGGGGTAGTGACCAGGACCCATAGGGGTAGTGACCAGGGTCCATAGGGGTAGTGACCAGGACCCATAGGGGTAGTAACCAGGGTCCATAGGGGTAGTGACCAGGACCCATAAGGGTAGTGACCAGGGTCCATAGGGGTAGTTACCTGGTCCCATAGGGGTAGTGACTAGGACCCATAGGGGTAGTGTACTACTTTAGACCAGGACCCATAGGGGTTGTGACCAGGGTCCATAAGGGTAGTGACCAGGGTCCATAGGGGTAGTGACCAGGACCCATAGGGGTAGTGACCAGTGTCCATAGGGGTAGTGACCAGTACCCATAGGGGTAGTGACCAGGGTCCATCTTCTGCACATCAATCACTCCAGTGTCTAATTGGTATATTGTAATTACTTCACCACCATGGCATATTTATTGCCTTGCCTCTCTTATTTTTTTTACCTCATTTGCACACACTGTATATAGATTTTCTTCAACTGTATTATTGACTGTATGTTTTGTTTATTCCATGTGTAACTCTGTGTTGTTGTAGGTGTCAAACTGCTTTGCTTTGTTCTTGGCCAGGTCGCAGTTGTAAAGGAGAACCTGATTAAATAAAGGTGAAATATAAAAAATAAGAAATCCCGTCAATACAGGACTAAGATTGAATCCTGCTACACCGGCTCTGATGCCTGCCGGATGTGGCAGGGCTTGAAAACTATTACAGACTACAAAGGGAAACCCAGCTGTGATCTGCCCAGTGAGGCGAGCCTACCAGACGAGTTGAATGCCTTTTATGCTCGCTTCGAGGCAATCAACACTGAAGAATACATGAGAGCACCAGCTGTTCCGAAGGAAAGATATTCCACAAATTAACTTTTAACAAGGCACACCTGTTAATTGAAATGCATTCCAGGTGACAACCTCATGAAGCTGGTTGAGAGAATACCAATAGTGTTTAAAGCAGTCATTAAGGCAAAAGGTTGCTACTATGTAGAATCTGAAATATAAATTGTATTTTGATTTGTTTCACACTGTTTGTATTACTACATGATTCCATATGTGTTATTTCATAGTTTTGATGTCATCACTATTATTCTACAACATATACAATAGTAAAAATAAAGATAAACCCTTCAATGAGTAAGTGTGTCCAAACTTTTGACTGGTACTGTACATGTTTCCAACAGACCACGTAGACCCTGTGCCCAAGAAAGTGAAGCTAACCTGCCTAAATGATTACCGGCCCGTAGCACTCACGTATGTAGACATGAAGTGCTTTGAAAGGCTAGTCATGGCTCACATCAACACCATCATGCCGGTAACCCTAGACCCACTCCAATTCAAATACCGCCCCAACAGATCCACAGATGACACAATCTCACACTCCACACTGCCCTTTCACACCTGGACAAAAGGAACACCTATGTGAGAATGCTGTTCATTGACTACAGCTCAGCGTTCAACACCATAGTGCCCACGAAGCTCATCACTAAGCTAAGGACCCTGGGACTAAACACCTCCCTGTGCAACTGGATCCTGAACTTCTCAACTCTATTTCTTGAACTTCATTGTTGGTTAAGGGCTTGTATGTAAGTAAGCATTTCACAGTAAGGTCTACAACTGTTGTATTCGGTGCATGTGACAAATAAAATGTGATTTGATTGTATTTGATTGATTTGTTACCAGTTACTATGTGTTTAACATTGTTACCGGTCACTATTTGCACTGAGGTAAGAGTTGTTTATTATACAATATAAAAAACAAACATTTTCTAGACAAGTAACACAACAATCTATCAAACCTAATAATTTCTGTCATTTAAAAAAATGGTTTCTCTACCATCTTATCTGACAGTAAATAGCTGGTGTAGCTGTGTCTTCCCACAGGGGTGACTTTATGTCTGTCTCCCAGAGGACAGGAGATAATTAGTTGTGTGTGGTTCACAGCTCACAGATGTCCCTCTACCTTTCTCGGTCTCAATCTTCCATAGTGGACAGGTCAGAATATAGCTCTCTGCCCCAGACCGTGGACAGGTCAGTCTATATCTATCTACCCTAGACAGTGGGCAGGTCAGAATATAGCTCTCTGCCCCAGACAATGGACAGGTCAGAATATAGCTCTCTGCCCCAGACCGTGGACAGGTCAGTCTATATCTATCTACCCCAGACAGTGGGCAGGTCAGTCTATATCTATCTGGCCAAGACAGTGGGCAGGTCAGAAAATAGCTCTCTGCCCCAGACCGTGGACAGGTCAGTCTATTTCTATCTGCCCAAGACAGTGGGTAGGTCAGAATATAGCTCTCTGCCCCAGACAGTCGACAGGTCAGAATATAGCTCTCTGCCCCAGACCATGGACAGGTCAGAATATAGCTCTCTGCCCCAGACCGTGGACAGGTCAGTCTATATCTATCTACCCCAGACAGTGGGCAGGTCAGTCTATATCTATCTACCCCAGACAGTGGGCAGGTCAGTCCATATCTATCTACCCCAGACAGTGGGCAGGTCAGAATATAGCTCTCTGACCCAGACAGTGGGCAGGTCAGTCTATATCTATCTGCCCAAGACAGTGGGCAGGTCAGAATATAGCTCTCTGCCCCAGACCGTGGACAGATCAGTCTATATCTATCTGCCCCAGACAGTGGGCAGGTCAGTCTATAGCTCTCTGCCCCAGACAATGGACAGGTAAGTCTATATCTCTCTGTCCTCACAGTGGACAGGTCAGTCTATATCTATCTGCCCCAGTCAGTGGACAGGTCAGTCTATATCTATCTGCCCTAGTCAGTGGATAGATCAGTCTATATCTATCTGCCCCAGTCAGTGGACAGGTCAGTCTATCTGTGTCTCTCTGTCACACATTGTCTCTTCTACAGTGGACCGGTCAGTCTCTGTAAATCTCAGAGGCCAGTGAACTTGTCACCCTGCCAGGTCCCGTTGGTCTTGTTCAGAGAGGTGCTACTCCCATGTTTACTCTCTCCTGAGGCCTTCATGGCCAGCTCTGCTGCGTCAGCCATTGGCTGCTTGTCCTCTGCCTCCGTCTCCCGGTGGTAGAAGTAGTTAAAGTTGGACACGATGACGGGGACGGGTAGGGCGATGGTCAGCACGCCAGCGATGGCGCACAGCGTCCCCACCATCTTACCGCCCATGGTGATCGGGCACATGTCCCCATAGCCCACCGTAGTCATGGTGACCACGGCCCACCAGAAGCCATCAGGGATGCTGACGAACTGTGTGCTGGGCTCGTCCACTTCAGCAAAGTAGATGGCACTGGAGAAGAGGATGACTCCGATGAAGAGGAAGAAGATGAGCAGGCCCAGCTCCCGCATGCTGGCCTTCAGGGTCTGGCCCAGGATCTGGAGCCCCTTGGAGTGTCTGGACAGCTTGAAGATCCTGAATACCCTGACCAGGCGGATGATACGAAGGATGGCCAGGGACATGTTCTGGCTGGAGTTCTGGTCCGGGGTGGTGACCAGCTCTGTTACCAAGGTGACGAAGTACGGGATGATGGAGACAATGTCGATGATGTTCATGAGGTTGTGGAAGAAGTTGCTCTTGGAGGGACAGACCACGAAGCGCACAACCAGCTCAAAGAAGAACCAGACGATGCAGGCCGTCTCGATGATGAAGAACGGGTCGGAGAATGTGGAGGTGATGGTTTTGGGTGTGGGCGAGGGCGGGAACAAGGACCCGAGGCCGCCCAACGATAGGTTCCCATTGAAAGGCATCAGATGCGTGACGGTGGTGGGTAAGACGGGGTCCAGGGTGTTATCCCTGAACTCCGGCAGCGTCTCCATACAGAAGATGATGATGGAGATAACGATGACAAACACGGAGACCAGCGCCACGCCGCGTGCCGCGTTGGAACTCTCGGGGTACTCGAACAGCAGCCAAAACTGCCGGTATATCTCGTTGGTCGGGAGAGGGATCTCCACTTCCTTGATGAAGCCCTCGTCCTCTCTGAACTGCTCCATGGCGTCGCTCCCCAGCTCATAGAAGACGATCTCATCAGCAAACACATCCAGTGGAACGTTGGCCGGCCGACGGATCTTCCCTCCTGACTGGTAGTAGTACAGGATGCCATCGAAGCTGGGCCGGTTCCTGTCGAAGAAATACTCATTCCTCATGGGGTCAAAGTAGTCCATTCTCTTCATAGGGTCCCCCAGAAGGGTCTCAGGGAACTGGTCGAGGGTTTTGAGCTGTGTCTCGAAGCGTAGCCCGGCGATGTTGATGATGACCTTCTGGTCTCCGTCGTCTAGACCTGTCTTGTCCACGAACACATCCTCGCAGCACTCCTTAGCCAACCGGCTGAAGATGGTCTCGCTCTGCATATGGGTCTCGCTACTCAGCAGCAACTTCCAGTTGGAGATCATGCTGGCACAGCTAGGACGCCCCCTCCTGCTGTGGGGTGGCATGACGGGTGATTGGGGCACATCCAGAGTATTGGGGGAGGGGTACGGGCAGGGGGAGGTATTCCTCCTGTGGGAGGAGTGTTCGGAGGGGTAGTGGTGCTGGGGAGTGGATGTGAGGTTGGGCTGAGGGGAAAGGAGGTGGTGGGAGCCGTGGATGGAGCAGTTTTCGTGGAGCATGTCGACCGTCAGGGTTGTGGTCTCATCAGGGTTGTCTGTGTTACCCAGCTCATCTTCCAGACTTCTGTCTATGTCGTCCAGACTCTCAAAGTCCACTAGAGCTGCCTCCATGGCTGCTACTGCTGGGGGGGGGGGGGGCTACTACAACTGCTTATACTGCTGCCACTACTACTACTAATACTAATACTACTGTTGCTGCAAGTACACCTAGACCCTGGTCCTTAAAACACATCCCAGGACACTCAGAAGACTAGAGGTGTAGACCAGGGTAGACTAGTCCAAGAGACCTAGACCTTTAATACAGGTTCCAGAGAGAGGGAGGACAGGAGGTATAGACCAGGGTAGGCCCCTCCCGGTAAGTCTAGTCCAGGAGTGTTAGATCCAAGCCCTCTGTCCAGGTGAGAAGATCCACAGAACGGTAGACCTCAGCTGCCTATCAGAGGGCCAGTGTCTTCAGGCCAGTGTCTTCCCTGAGATGGAAGCAGTCTTGAGGGTAACAGGGTGATGGGCTTTCCGGCAGTCAACAGATGCTTCATCACCTCTGCGACACACACCCTCTCCTTCTCATACCTGCAGTGGCTGGGGGGGGGGGGGGGGGAGAGAGAAAGAGAGAGAGAGAGCATGTTAGTTTGTGTGTCTGACATCTGCAGCACATTCACTGACAGCCCTGTCACCACCGGTTATAATCGCTTGACACTGAAACCCTGATGCTTGGCACACACACAGGCACATTCATTGGAAAACCCACTGATATTGCCAATTACATAAATTATTTTTTCATTGGCAAATTAGAAAACTTAGGCATGACATGCCAGCAACAAACGCTGACACTACACATCCACGTATAACAGATACAATTATGAAAGACAAGAATTCAGGCTGATAAACAGCTTCAAATACTATCAGACTGTTGAACAGCTCCTATCACCATCAGACTGTTGAACAGCTCCTATCACCATCAGACTGTTGAACAGCTTCAAATACCATCAGACTGTTGAACAGCTTCTATCACCATCAGACTGTTGAACAGCTCCTATTACCATCAGACTGTTGAACAGCTTCTATCACCATCAGACTGTTGAACAGCTTCTATCACCATCAGACTGTTGAACAGCTTCTATTACCATCAGACTGTTGAACAGCTTCTATCACCATCAGACTGTTGAACAGCTTCTATCACCATCAGACTGTTGAACAGCTTCTATTACCAGGCCATCAGACTGTTGAACAGCTTCTATCACCATCAGACTGTTGAACAGCTTCTATTAGCATCAGACTGTTGAACAGCTTCTATCACCATCAAACTGTTGAACAGCTTCTATCACCATCAGACTGTTGAACAGCTCCTATTACCATCAGACTGTTGAACAGCTCCTATTACCATCAGACTGTTGAACAGCTCCTATTACCATCAGACTGTTGAACAGCTTCTATCACCAGACCATCAGACTGTTGAACAGCTTCTATCACCATCAGACTGTTGAACAGCTTCTATTACCATCAGACTGTTGAACAGCTTCTATCACCATCAGACTGTTGAACAGCTCCTGTTACCATCAGACTGTTGAACAGCTTCTATCACCATCAGACTGTTGAACAGCCTCTATCACCATCAGACTGTTGAACAGCTTCTATTACCATCAGACTGTTGAACAGCTTCTATTACCATCAGACTGTTGAACAGCTTCTATTACCATCAGACTGTTGAGGAAATCTTTGTGGACCTTGCAGCATCATACCAAAGAAGTGCCTAAAATAAAGTACTGAGTAAAGGTTCTGAATATGTAAATGTTATATTTATTTTTATAAAATAGTAAACATTTCTTAAAACCTGTTTTGTCGCTGTCATTATGGGGTATTGTGATGTCATTATGGAGTATTGTGATGTCATTATGGGGTATTGTGATGTCATTATGGGGTATTGTGATGTCATTATGGGGTATTGTGATGTCATTATGGGGTATTGTGATGTCATTATGGGGTATTGTGATGTCATTATGGGGTATTGTGTGTAGATTGATGACGGGGAAAAAAATCAATTTTAGAATTAGGCTGTAACGTAACTTGTGAAAAAAGTCAAGGGGTTCGAATACTTTCAGAAGGCACTGTGTTTGGCTGTGACTGAGAGAGCTCACTGTATACGGCTGTGACTGAGAGAGCTCACTGTATACGGCTGTGACTGAGAGAGCTCACTGTATACGGCTGTGACTGAGAGAGCTCACTGTATACGGCTGTGACTGACAGAGCTCACTGTAGACGGCTGTGACTGACAGAGCTCACTGTAGACGGCTGTGACTGACAGAGCTCACTGTAGATGGCTGTGACTGACAGAGCTCACTGTAGATGGCTGTGACTGACAGAGCTCACTGTAGATGGCTGTGACTGACAGAGCTCACTGTAGATGGCTGTGACTGACAGAGCTCACTGTAGATGGCTGTGACTGACAGAGCCCAGTAACTATGGTTACTATATCTTATATTCTGTCCTACTCTAGGTCACTCTACTACCGATGAATCCCTCTATCTCTCTCCTCTCTCGCTGTTTCCCTCTCTCGATATTCCTCTCCTTCCCCCTCTCTCTCTCTCTCTGAACCCCCCCCTCTCTCTCTTCCAGTTCCCCCTCACCCCTGCTCTATCCCTCACTCTCTCCTCCTCCCCCTCAGTGAGGATTAATGTGGTCTCATTTACAGAAAGATGCCGTTAGATTTTGGAAGCCAGATCCAGCAGAGTAAAACACCACCATCTGCTGTCCCCGGACCTCTCCATTATATACACAGCGGCGTAGGTAGAAATTGTGGCTAGGCATGAGTAAAAGTGACTTGGCCAACATTTTCCAGACGATATACAGCAACAATACCCTGACATATTTCAGTGAAAATGAGTGCAATCACATTATATAATCCGCTATGCATTGGACATTGAGGTTCTGGACCTGTTCCAACCACATTTCTGTGAACAGAGTAACATCAATAGCTGTACACTCCCTAAAAGCACTGGTTGTCCAGATTCATATGTGCTGTTGCAAGCGCAGCTGTCAGGTTCATAGACCAAGGACATCGTCTATTTGGATAGGTAGCGTCACGTCACATTTTCTGGCCTATCCGTACAAAGGGACAATTTCCTGTGAACCTCGTATCTGCATATGAAACGGGAGCGTTCTTATTTTAGCTCAGTGAACGGTAGTCGAGCGGATGAATCAATAGCAGTTTCATCTCAGATGGATTTATAGCTGTCAAGATGGGAAAAAATGGGAAAAAATGCAAAATCATTTAGTAGAATTTAAACAAGACCACTTTCTCTTTTTGTTCTTAAAGCTGAAGTTGTAACAAAGTTGAAAGGAGTCTGCACACACGTGAATGGTGGCTCTGCGCCGCTCAATGACATTATCGATCATAGTCTGCTGATGGTTATGTGTTATGGCTTTTCACCCCCTGCTATATTGTGATAAAGAGCTACCCATCTAACAGAACACAGAGGGTGTTCTTTAATGGAAGCCTCTCCAACATAGTCCAGGTAGAATCAGGTATTCCCCAGGGCAGCTGTCTAGGCTCCTTTCTTTTTTTTCAATCTTTACAATACAGGGTTACTCCAAGCAGCTTAGTCACTGTCACCATCCTCAATTCCACATTATTTATTACAAGATTCAGTTGAGATTTTGGGTTTAGTGAAATTATTTGTCCCAAATACAAACGCTCTTAGTTTCAAAGCTGAAGTTGTAAGGAGTTTGTATGGACGTTTGGTAGAAATGTCTCTCTCATCAGTTATATGAAAATGTCACTAAGTGTGATCATATTTATTTGACTGAAATCTTATTGTATGATGTTTATTAATGTGATTGTTTCAATATTTAGAAAGCATTTCAGTAATTTTCTCACGGATCCCTACGGAGGCTTGTCCTTACCTTACCTGATCCCCATTTCCCTGATTGTAACTGTATAAATGTGCCCTTTGGTTTCCATTCTATGTTTTGTGTTCTATGTTTTCTATTTCTGTGTGTTTGGCCGGGTGTGGTTCTCAATCAGAGGCAGCTGTCTATTGTTGTTTTTTGTTTTTTTGTGTCTGCACCAGACAGAAATGTTTCGGTTTCGTTCATTCTTTGTTATTCAGTGTTCAGTTCTATTAAAATATCATGAACACGTACCACCCTGCGCTTTGGTCCACTTCTTCAAACAGCCGTTACACAATGTCAGTTGGTCGTGTGAGTACCTGTGTTGTTTTGGCTTTCATGCCGTGCAGATGATTACAGATCTCGTCCCGTGTTGTAATCATTGTGCGATTGTGTATTTATTTGAGGTACTCCTCGCTCTTTTGTTTGGGTCTCAACCCTGTGGTGTATACGTGTTTGTTTGGTCCCGTGCCTTTACCTGGCACTCTGTAATGTGGGTAAATACCAGCGTGACAAATTTCAAGCACTATTGCCCCACTTTTGTTGAATTTCTTTTGATAATATGTGCGCTATGTACTTGAGCTTGTATCCTCAGAAGTGAGAACACCTCAGAAATGTAGAAATATTTTAGGAGAAAGGCAACCCATCATTCAGGGCAGAGCCTGTTTTTCATGTTTTTTTGGCATTAATATGTGTTACATATCAGTTTGCAAAGAATGTAAAACACTGTCACCGCAATATATATGGGGAGAGCTCAACAATTCAAGCCCCTTGGGTGCTGCCATAGATTTACATTATAAGTGCCCATCCAAGAAGGCTCAAGATCATTGGCCACAGATAAAATGTCAAATCACGTTATATATATACAGTAGCTTTTGATTGGACTGATAATGTCAACATCATACTTTACAAATCTTAGCTATCAGTCATCATGAATCAAATCAACAATCTACTGGCCTCCTTTTCAATCCTTGTCATACGAAGAGAAATAATAGATAATATCGGTGCTCATCGGCCATTGGACATAAGCATTACACAAGTTGGAAATCACAAATTCATCAATGAGTGGTTTGGAAGGAAGTGGCTAACTGCAAGCACTGCAAAGCGTTCACTAGCCTGCTATTCAGTGGAGAGGGTGTGTGGGACAAGTCGGGGTTTATGAATCTCTTTTCCAAACTTAAAAGGATAAACATTCAACATTGGCCATGCTGTCCATCCAGCATGACTTCTGTCGCGTTCAAAACAACTGGAAACTCGGAACTGACGAGCTCCGCCTGGGAAGAAAATACATTTTGAACGGTCTTCCAACTTGAAATTCGGGAACCAGAGCGTCTTTCTAGAGCTCCAACCTGAAGATCACTGACGTCATGATTCAGCTTTGTTTTCCTCAGAGCAGTTGTCTTGAAAGCACCATAAAGTCAGAGAATGTCAGACTTTGATGAATTACCATTACAGTTGGTAGTTAATTGTCCAATGTAATCCATTACAGTTACTAGTTACTTGTCCAAAGTTGCAATCAGTAACAAAGTATTCAGATCCTTTCCCCCTTTTCCACATTTTGTTACGTTATAGCCTCTAAAATTGATTAAATAGTTTTTTTTCCTCATCGATCTACACAGAATACCCCATAATGACAAAGCAAAAATATCACATTTAAATAATTATTCAGACCCTTTACTCAGTACTTAGTAAAGCATCTTTGGCAGCTTTTCCTCAAGTCTTTTTGGGTACGACGCTACAAGCGTGGAAGACCTATATTTGGGGAGTTTCTCCCATGATGCTGCCACCACCATGCATCACCGTAAGGATGGTGCCCGGTTTCTTCCAGACTTGACAGTTGGCATTCAGGCCAAAGAGTTCAATCTTGGTTTCATCAGACCAGAGAATCTTGCTTCTCATGGTCTGAGTCCTTTAGCTACCTTTTGTTAATATGGCTGCGATCCCCGTACAGGGATCAACATCAGGGGAGATTTCAGAGTGACAACTACAAATACAACGTCGTAACATTAAACCTTCTTGAAAATGAAAGTGTCTTACATCCTTCAAAAGATTAGGATCTTGGTAATCTAAATATGATCTGAGAGTCCTTTAGCTGTTAAACGCCAAGCTGTCATGTGCCTTTTACTGAGGAGTGGCTTTCGTGGCTTCTGGAAGGTTCTCCCATCTCCACAGAGGAACTCTAGATCTCTGTCAGAATGACCTTCGGTTTCTTGGTTACCTTCCTGACTTCTTTTCCCCCGATTGGTCAGTTTGGCCGGGCGGCCAGCTCTAGGAAGAGTCTTGGTGGTTCCACATTTCTTCTATATACGAATGATGGAGGCCACTGTGTTCTTCCCCAGATCTGTGCCTCGACACAATCCAGCCTCAGAGCTCAGCATTGATCTCATGGCTTGATTTTTGCTCTGAGCTCTATTTCGAGTCTCATAGCAAAGGGTCTGAACTCTTCTGTAAATAAGGTATTTTTGTTTTTTATTTTAAATACATTTGTAAAAAGAAACACCAAAAAAACAGTTTACTCTTTCTCATTATGGGGTATTGTGATGTCAGTATGGGGTATTGTGATGTCATTATGGGGTACTGTGATGTCATTATGGGCTGTTGTGATGTCATTATGGGGTATTGTGATGTCATTATGGGGTATTGTGATGTCAGTATGGGGTATTGTGATGTCAGTATGGGGTATTGTGATGTCAGTATGGGGTATTGTGATGTCAGTATGGGGTATTGTATGTAGACTGATGAGGAAAAACATTACTTTTAGAATAAGGCTGTAATATAACAACATTTGGAAAAGGTAAAGGGTTCTGAATACATTCCGATGTAAAATAACTGAAGGACACTATCAGGCCATCACCATTAAGTACACAGAGACAGAGGCTGCTACTCTCTGTTATTATCTATGCTAACCGGTGCCCCCGTACATTGACTCTGTAGCCCCACTATTGTTATTTTACTGCTACTCTTTAATTATTTGTTATTTTTAACTCTTTTTTTGATGGTATTTTCTTAAAACTGCGTTGTTGGTTATGGGCTTGTAAGTCAGCATTTCATTACACCTGTTGTATTCGGTGCATGTGACAAATACAATTTGATTTGATTTGATTTTGCTGCAGAGATGGATGGAATATTGATAGATTCCTACAGAGTAAATGCTGATTGATTTACATTAACAAAATTAAAGATGGCCAGTGGATTAAATACAAATCTAAAGTTAACAGTAGACTATGTAGTTCCTACTGTAACTGACTTGGTCCATGATTAAACTACTGTAACTGACTTGGTCCATGATTAAACTACTGTAACTGACTTGGTCCATGATTAAACTACTGTAACTGACTTGGTCCAAGAGCAAATCCATCAGCTTTCTGACTGACCACATACCATCTCTGTTTTAGCAGAGACAAGCTACTCCACTAACCTTTTGTACTTTTGTCCTCCTTTTAACAAAACTAAATATGGCAGCCGTTAAACCGTATAATTGCAGCGGCGCACAGGCTCTTATCTCTCACTCTTATTTCCCTCGTGCAACAACAGCTGGTCGGGAAAAGACACCCGGCAAAGAAGAGAGTAGAGCTCAAGACGAAGTATCAACACACACAGTACCAAACACACAGCCAGCTCTACTTGTTGTCTGACACACAAACACACACACACAGGAACAGGAGAGTGCTCAACCAGAGCCTGAGCACCTGCCCTTTTGCCCTCCTACGAAAATGAGCCCTCGCCACTCTGTGGATTTAAAAAAATGTATGAATGAGGTTTTAAATGTTATTTTGATTCTCTTTTCATTTTCAATGAATTGTACACACACAAAACACAACAGACAACCTACCCGTTGATGGACCAAGTATGGCGCGTCTTCCCAATCTTTGTTTCCGGGGTCCTGAAACGTTCCCGGTCCTGTTGTCCGCTGCACCTGGAGAGGCATGTCGACTGTTGAGAGAGTGTGTTCCGTTCTGCCTGTGTTGATGGGGTGGCTGGCTAGCGGCAGGTATCACCCCCGGGATTAGCGTGCGGACAGAAGGCTCAGCGGAAGCGGCCAGGGCAATCACCCACGAGACAGATGTGAGGGTGACATAACCACAACAACATGATTACAATTAATTTGGCCAATTCCCTGGTTGGAGGAAGATACAAATCCTCTCACCATCCGGCCATCCCTCTGGAGAGAGAGAGAGATAGTTAGAGAGTTAGAGATGGAAAGAGGGAGAGAAAGATAGAGAGGGAGAGATAGAGAGTGATGGAGAGAGAGAGTTAGAGAGGGAGAGAGAGATAGAGGGAGAGATGGTGAGAGGGAGAGAGGGAGAGAGAGATGGTGAGAGAGAGTTAGAGATGGGGAGAGAGGTGGAGAGAGAGAAAGGGGTGGAGAGAGAGAGAGAGAGAGAGAGAGAGATGGAGACAGAGACAGAGACAGATGAGATGGAGAGAGAGAGAGAGCGAGAGAGAGGGAGACGGAGACAGGTGAGATGGAGAGAGAGATGGAGAGAGAGAGAGAGAGACAGAGACAGACAATGTTAACACATGTGTCCCATGCCAATAAATTCCCCTTGAATTGAATTGAATTGACAGAGAAAGATGAGATGGAGAGAGAGAGAGATAGAGAGAGAGGTGGAGAGACAGAGACAGATGAGAAGCAGAGAGAGAGAGACAGAGGGATGAGAGAGGTGGAGAGGGAGAGAGAGAGAGAGAGAGAGAGAGAGATAGAGAGAGAGAGAAAAGGGCAACCAGTGAAGAACAAACACCATTGTAAATACAACCCATATTTATGCTTATTTATTTTACCTTGTGTACTTTCACCATTTGTACATTGTTACAACACTGTATATAACATTTGTAATGTCTTTATTGTTTTGAAACTTCTGCATGTTTAATGAGAGAGAGAGAGAGAGAGAGAGAGAGAGAGAGAGAGAGAGAGAGCAAAGAAAATAGTCCCCTCATCCAGCTGGTCCTGGGGCATCTAAAATCTAAAACATCTAAAACATCTAAAATACAGTGACCCCCTCTCATGTCATTACCAAGCCCTGCAATGCCAAGAGCTGAGCAAAGAAAAGAGTCCCCTCATCCAGCTGTTCCTGGGGCTGAGTTCACTAACCTGTTCTACTAACACACTGAAGCCTCAGGACCAGAACATCCAATCAACCAGGATAAGCCTAATTACAACACAGTCAAAACAAAACTACATTGCTTATTGGGAAAGACAAGCACAAATACAAGGTAAAATCCAGTGCTATCTGGTCCTAAATCGACAGTACACCGTGGCTAAATATTTGTGATGAAATATTAGGTACCTTTATGATTTATATTTACCTGATTGAGATACATTGTATATATATGTTTATATGTTTATATATAAATATGTTTTTAGTGTAACTTAGTTTGTGTCTCCCCCTCTTGACCATTCACTGTACTGTGGTAAGTATCAGTGATAAGGAAAAAGGCCGTTTGGGAACTTAGAATGTGTGAGAGAGAGAGTGAGAGAGAGATGGGGAGAGAGAGAGAGAGATGGGGAGAGAGAGAGAGAGAGAGACAGAGAGACAGTGAGAGATGAGAGAGAGACAGAGACAGAGAGAGAGAGAGACAGAGAGAAAGAGAGAGAGAGAGCAGAGGTCACAATCAGATGAGCTCCTGCATTTTTCAGCATTTTCTTAAAAAAAGATAGATTAGGAGTTTTTGTCAGGAACACATACTGGATTCTACCCTCTACAACACAACCCTCACTTCAAATCAAAACTTAAAACCTACAACCTGATTTTGGACGGAATTACGAATTCACCTGGAAGGTTCACAACTACCAAGGATTATTATTCTATACTGCAAATTCTCTGGAAAACAACAGAAACCTGAAAACACCATCCAACCTGGAACTGAGTGAGTAATGTTTAGTCTGAAACTATATTCTATTTCCAAAAGCCAAGAAGAAAAATACACAACATTACTTTATAAGGACTGAATGCTAACATAATTCTGCCAAGCTTGATACAGCTTCAACTAGCACTGACGTGTCAAGTGAGCGGTGTCAAAGCCCTTTAGCCCAACAATGGCAGGAGAGTCACACAGTCTACCCCAACCAAATGGAGAGGCCTTAGAAGCTCCCTCCCGCTGTTCAGAGGTAATTCAAATACAGTAACTTGTATGTAAAGAATGATAAGACAAGAAAAGATTACAAAATGAAGCTCCTTATGGAAAATCAAGAGACACTTTTTGCTGACTATTACAAAAATGGGAACATCAGCAACCTTATCTTCCACACAAACCATCCCCTGGCATGGCAAAGTGCTATATTAGCACACTACCCCTTTATTCAGAGAGGGGGGGTTAACGAGGGGTGGACACTCAGGATACTAGACAGCGAGGACTCTGAGTCAGGTAATATAAACCTCTATAAGTCCGGAACAGTACTTGTACAGGGTACCCCAAACAGTTTCAGCTGGACTTTCACCAAATTAAAGAATCAGCCCAGCAGGAGAAGCTCTCCCTTGATAAAGATACCCCCACCCCGAGTGGGTCAGACCAGACTTCTTCATTATGTAACCCCACAGATGAGCAACCCCCAGCGGACAGTCAACCTCCCAGCACAGATTACTACTCCCTCATTGAAATGAAGGATAAATTCACCCAGCTGGAGGTAAGGCAGGTAGAGCTGGAACAGCAGGTGATTACACACCAGTCAGCACAGACACAGACAACAGTCCATCACAACAACACCCCTCAACCAGACCCGGAGAGCCTGAGGTGGTCAGAGACATATCTGCACTCTGGACAGTGGTGAGACAACTACAACAGGAGAAAGAGGAGCAGAACAGAGCACTAAAGGAGAGGAACAGACTGCTGGAGGAGAGGTTGAGGGGGATGGAGGAGAGGGTGAGGGGGATGGCGTGTGACAGAGAACAACCCACTAGAGAGGTGGCCACCCCCACAGAGAAGCCAGCAGAACAGCCCACCTCAGCACCCGACAAAAGTCTCGACATCACAGCAGAGCAGTCCACACCCGACCCTGACCATAGAGTCGACATCACAGCAGAACAGACAAATGAAGAACCCCAAGGCCAGCGGCTCTTACCCCCTCTGAGCACCCCCCTTGTCAGCCACCCTGATAGCCCTTCTGACAACCCCCCCCCCCCCCCCCCCCCCCCCCACGCCCACTGAGGACAAACACAAGACACAGATTGTACTCCTTATGGACTCAAACGGGAAATATATAGAATACATTTTTTTTTTCCCCAAACACAGTGTGTCTAAATTCTGGTGTCCAAACACCCAGTGCGCCCTAGACCTTCTGTCTGAGGACCAACTAGGCTCACCTAGCCACATAATAATACACACAGGCACAAACGACCTGAGAGCACAGAAGGAAAGGGTGGTCACAGCACTGAAGGGAGTGATTGAAAAGACTTCTTCTACTTTCCCCAACGCACAAGTGGTTATCTCCACCCTGCTACCACGAAAAGACTTCCACCCTGCCACAATACAGCAGATAAACACAAGTATTTCCCATGACTGTGCCTCAAAACCAAATGTTTTCCTGGCCCACCACTCCACCCTGGACTTGAACAGCCTCTATGACCAGGTCCACCAGGTCCACCTCTACAAGGCAGCAGTACCCACCTTTGCCCGGACATCGCTCTCAAACGTATCCCCAACACTTCACAACAGATCAATAGACACCCCACCCAGACCAGCGAGACACTCTTCCAGACCTGCGGGACCCCCCCCCCCCCCCCCCCCGGACCTACACATAGAGGACCCAAGCCAAGAGGACTTACATCCAGACCACAGCACCCCCAGACACATCCACATCCACATCCCCACCCCAACCAACCAACACCCCCCCACGTCAACCATGGCCACACCCCACTTAGGCCCCCTCAGATCAGACCTATGCCACTCCTGCCCACCCCATGCACCCCACCCCCGCATAGAGGGCCTCAACATGGAAATCACACATACGTCCAGGTAGTGAGCGGGCAAACAGGCCCAACCCACACTCTTACTCCAAGCCAATGACATGTACCAGATGCTCAGCAGGCTCTGCTCACACTTACTTGTCTGAGGCCAAACCACATGACAACACTGGAACAACATTGAAGACTTTATGGAACACAAGTTGAGAGTTTCAAAGAAAAAGCCATATCTCAGACTGGCCAATGAAAATAAAGAATTAAGATGGCAAAAGAACACAGACACTGGACAGAGGAACTCTGCCTAGAAGGCCAGCATCCCAGAGTCGCCTCTTCACTGTTGACGTTGAGACTGGTGTTTTGCAGGTACTATTTAATGAAGCTGCCAGTTGAGGACTTATGAGGCGTCTGTTTCTCAAACTAGACACTAAAGTACTTGTCCTCTTGCTCAGTTGAGCACCGGGGCCTCCCACTCCTCTTTCTATTCTGGTTTTCGCTGTTCTGTGAAGGGAGTAGTACACAGTGTTGTATGAGATGTTCAGTTTCTTGGCAATTTCTCGCATTGAATAGCCTTCATTTCTCAGAACAAGAGTTGACTGACGAGTTTCAGAAGAAAGTTCTTTGTTTCTGGACATTTTGAGCCTGTAATCGAACCCACAAATGCTGATGCTACAGATACTCAAATCCAATCAAATTTATTTATATAGCCCTTCGTGCATCAGCTGATATCTCAAAGTGCTGTACAGAAACCCAGCCTTAAACCCCAAACAGCAAGCAATGCAGGTGTAGAAGCACAGTGGCTAGGAAAAACTCCCTAAAAAGGCCAAAACCTAGGAAGAAACCTAGAGAGGAACCAGGCTATGTGGGGTGGCCAGTCCTCTTCTGGCTGTGCCGGGTGGAGATTATAACAGAACATGGCCAAGATGTTCAAATGTTCATAAATGACCAGCATGGTCAAATAATAATAATCACAGGCAGAACAGTTGAAACTGGAGCAGCAGCACGGCCAGGTGGACTGGGGACAGCAAGGAGTCATCATGTCAGGTAGTCCTGAGGCATGGTCCTAGGGCTCAGGTCCGCCGAGAGAGAGAAAGAAAGAGAGAAAGAGAAAATTAGAGAGAGCATACTTAAATTCACACAGGACACCGGATAGGACAGGATAAGTACTCCAGATATAACAAACTGACCCTTGCCCCCCGACACATAAACTACTGCAACATAAATGCTGGAGGCTGAGACAGGAGGGGTCAGGAGACACTGTGGACCCATCCGATGACACCCCCAGACAGGGCCAAACAGGAAGGATATAACCCCACCCACTTTGCCAAAGCACAGCCCCCACACCACTAGAGGGATATCCTCAACCACCGACTTACCATCCTGAGACAAGGCCGAGTATAGCCCACAAAGATCTCCGCCACGGCACAACCCAAGGGGGGCGCCAACCCAGACAGGAAGATCCCATCAGTGACTCAACCCACTGAAGTGACGCACCCCTCCTAGGGACGATATGAAAGAGCCCTAGTAAGCCAGTGACTCAGCCCCTGTAATAGGGTTAGAGGCAGAGAATCCCAGTGGAAAGAGGGGAACCGGCCAGGCAGAGACAGCAAGGGCGGTTCGTTGCTCCAGAGCCTTTCCGTTCACCTTCACCTTCACACTCCTGGGCCAGACTACACTCAATCATATGACCCACTGAAGAGATGAGTCTTCAGTAAAGACTTAAAGGTTGAGACCGAGTTTGCGTCTCTCACATGGGTAGGCAGACCATTCCATAAAAATGGAGCTCTATAGGAGAAAGCCCTGCCTCCAGCTGTTTGCTTAGAAATTCTAGGGACAATTAGGAGGCCTGCGTCTTATGACCGTAGCGTACGTGTAGGTACGAATGGTATGTACGGCAGGACCAAATCAGAGAGATAGGTAGGAGCAAGCCAATGTAATGCCTTGTAGGTTAGCAGCAAAACCTTGAAATCAGCACTTGCCTTGACAAGAAGCCAGTGTAGGGAGGCTAGTACTGGAGTAATATGATAACATTTTTTGGTTCTAGTCAGAATTCTAGCAGCTGTATTTAGCACTAACTGAAGTTTATTTAGTGCTTTATCCAGGTAGCCGGAAAGTAGAGCATTGCAGTAGTCTAACCTAGAAGTAACAAAAGCATGGATACATTTTTCTGCATCATTTTTGGACAGAAAGTTTCTGATTTTTGCAATGTTACGTAGATGGAAAAAAGCTGTCCTTATAACAGTCTTGATATTTTCTTCAAAAGAGAGATCAGGGTCCAGAGTAACGCCGAGGTCCTTCACAGTTTTATTTGAGACGACTGTACAACCATTGAGATTAATTGTCAGATTCAACAGAAGATCTCTTTGTTACTTGGGACCTAGAACAAGCATCTCTGTTTTGTCTGAGTTTAAAAGTGGAACGTTTGCAGCCATCCACTTCCTTATGTCTGAGACACATGCTTCTAGTGAGGGCAATTTTGGGGCTTCACCATGTTTCATTGAAATGTACAGCTGTGTGTCATCCGCATAGCAGTGAAAGTTAACATTATGTTTTCGAATGACATGCCCAAGAGGTAAAATATATAGTGAAAACAATAGTGGTCCTAAAACGGAACCTTGAGGAACACACAAAATTTACAGTTGATTTGTCAGAGGACAAACCATACACAGAGACAAACTGATATCTTTCCGACAGATATGATCTAAACCAGGCCAGAACTTGTCCGTGTAGACCAATTTGGGTTTCCAACCTCTCCAAAAGAATGTGGTGATCGATGGTATCAAAAGCAGCACTAAGGTCTAGGAGCACGAGGACAGATGCAGAGCCTCGGTCTGATGCCATTAAAACGTCATTTACCACCTTCACAAGTGAAGTCTCAGTGCTATGATGGGGTCTAAAACCAGACTGAATCATTTCGTATACATTGTTTGTCTTCAGGAAGGCAGTGAGTTGCTGCGCAACAGCCTTTTCAACATTTTTAGAGAGGAACGGAAGATTCGATATAGTCCGATAGTTTTTTATATTTTCTGGGACAAGGTTTGTCTTTTTCAAGAGAGGCTTTATTACTGCCACTTTTAGTGAGTTTGGTACACATCCGGTGGATAGAGCGCCATTTATTATGTCCAACATAGGAGGGCCAAGCACAGGCAGCAGCTCTTTCAGTAGTTTAGTTGGGTCCAGTATGCAGCTTGAAGGTTTAGAGACCATGATTATTTTCATCATCAGATACTCAACTAGTCTAAAGAAGGCCAGTTTATTGCTTCTTTAATCAGTACAACAGTTTTCAGTTGTGCTAACATGATTTCAAAAGGGTTTTGAAATGATCAATTAGCCTTTTAAAATTATTAACCTGGATTAGCTAACACAACGTGCCATTGGAACACAGGAGTGATGGTTGCTGATAATTGGCCTCTGTACGTCTATGTTGATACTCCATAAAAAATCTGCTGTTTATAGCTACTATAGTCATTTACAACATTAACAATGTCTACACTGTATTTGTTATCAATTTGATGTTATTTAATGGACAAAAATGCGCTTTTCTTTCAAAAACAAGGACATTTCTAAGTGACCTCAAGCTTTTGAACGGTAGTGCATATAGTCAATGATAGGCTTCGAGGAGACTCCTATGGTAGGTACACCTATAGGTCATCTCTTGGCAGTAGTACTGTAGACTACTTTATCACTGACCTCAACCCAGAGTCTCTCAGAGCGTTCACAGTCAGCCCACTGACACCCCAATCAGATCACAGCAAAATCACAGTCTACTTGAACAGAGCAATACTCAAATCATGAGGCATCAAAGCCAAAGGAACTGAGTATCATTAAGAAATGCTATAGATGGAAGGAAAGTAGTGTAGAAATCTACCAAAAAGCTATTAGACAGCAACAAATTCAATCCCTTTAAGACAACATCCTGGACAAAATGTTCCACTGTAATAGTGAAGGTGTAAACTTGGCAGTAAACTTAAACAATTTGATCTCTCAGCCTCCCTATCAAATCCCAGAAATTGTAACAGAAAACCACAAAAAACTAAAAACAATGACAAATGGTCCCAATACACAAAAGGGAAGACAAATTAAGATATGTGTCAACAGCGACCTTGGGAAAATCCTATGCTTAATCATTAACAGCAGACTCCTACATTTCCTCAGTGAAAACAATGTACTGAGCAAAATGTCAAATTGTCTTTTTACCAAATCACCTTATGACAGACCACATATTCACCCTGCACACCCTAATTGACAAATAAACAAACCAAAACAAAGGCAAAGTATTTTAATTGTTTGTTGATTTCAAAAACGCTTTCAATTAAATTTGGAATGAGGGTCTGCTACACAAACGGATGGAAAGTGGTGTTGGGGGGAAAACATATGACATTATAAAATCCATGTAAACAAACAACAAGTGTGCATTTAAAATAGGCAAAAAACACACAGGAGGGCGAAGGGCTTGTGAAGAAGGCAAGGGGGAAGGACGGGTGAGGGTGGGATAAAGAGGAGGAGGGGGGGTGAAGAGGGAGAGGAGGGGCCTACCACAACCGATATGACACTAGATGTGTTACCACCACCGATATGACACTAGATGTGTTCCCAACACCAATATGACACTAGATGTGTTAACACCAATATGACACTAGATGTGTTACCACCACCAATATGACACTAGATGTGTTACCACTAATATGACACTAGATGTGTTACCACCACCAATATGACACTATATGTGTTACCACCACCAATATGACACTAGATGTGTTACCACCACAAATATGACACTAGATGTGTTACCACCACCAATATGACACTAGATGTGTTACCACCACCAATATGACACTAGATGTGTTACCACCACCAATATGACACTAGATGTGTTACCACCACCAATATGACACTAGATGTGTTACCACCAATATGACACTAGATGTGTTACCACCAATATGACACTAGATGTGTTACCACCACCAATATGACACTAGATGTGTTACCACCACCAATATGACACTAGATGTGTTACCACCAATATGACACTAGATGTGTTACCACCACCAATATGACACTAGATGTGTTACCACCAATATGACACTAGATGTGTTACCACCAATATGACACTAGATGTGTTACCACCAATATGACACTAGATGTGTTACCACCACCAATATGACACTAGATGTGTTACCACCACCAATATGACACTAGATGTGTTACCACCACCAATATGAAACTAGATGTGTTACCACCAATATGTCACTAGATGTGTTACCACCAATATGACACTAGACGTGTTACCACCACCAACTTGACATTAGATGCTTTGCTACCATTAATATGACGACGCCGAAGAGGATGGCTGACATTTTACATGCTCCTCTACAAGTGTGCTATTCTCTTTTTGCATAATGTTTCTGCTATCATCACTTATGACCAAAAATAACTTCTGGATGTCAGAACAGTGATTACTCACTTCAACTGGAAAAAGCTTTTTCCTTTAATGAGTCTGACTTTCACGCCTGCTCCCGCTCGTCCTGAGCGCCGGGCTCCCCTGCATTACATACTCCTGCCACCTTCATCACCTTCTTCCCTCGTCACGCTCATCAGCGATCTTTTGGACTCACCTGGACTCAATCACCTGTTATTTCCTTCCTTCCTTTCCTTATCTGACTGTCCCCCAGCTCTTTTCCCCGCTTCTGCATTAATGTTCTTCATTAGTTGTTTGACTCCCCGTACCTGCTTCTCGACTCCAGCGTTGGTCCTTTCACCGACAAGAAGGATATACTGCTTTCCCGGTAACAGGCCCAAATCCTTGTTTATTGCGTGAAGAAAAGACAGAGGGAAAGGGGGCACGGGTAGGGCTGCCTTCTGAGAATCCGTAGGCGAGCGAGTAAACTCCCACTGCCATCCGTTCTTCTTGATAATGTGCAATCGTTGGAAAATAAAATTGATAACCTACGATTAAGGTTATCCTACCAACGGGACATTCAAAACTGTAATATCTTATGTTTCATTTGTGGCTGAACGACGACACAGATAGTATAGAACTGGTCGGGTTTTTCCATGCACCGGCAAAACAGAGAAGCTACGTCTGGTAAGACGAGGGGTGGGGGTGTGTGTCTATTTGTCAATAAATAGACAGCTGGTGCGCGATGTCTAATATTAAAGAAGTTTTGAGGTATTGTTCGCCTGAGGTAGAGTACCTTATGATAAGCTATAGATCATACTATCTGCCAAAGGAGTTTCCATCTATATTATTTGTAGCCGTCTATTTACCACCACAAACTGATGCGGGCACTAAGACCCACTCAACCAGTTATATAAGGCCATTAGCAAACAAGAAAGTGCTCATCCAGAAGCAGCACTCCTAGTGGCCGGGGACGTTAATGCAGGCAATTTTAAATCTGTTTTACCTCATTTCTACCAGCATGTCACATGTGCAACCAGAGGAAAAACTCTAGAACACCTTTACTCCACAAACAGAGATGCATAGAGAGATGACAGAGATTATCCCCTGCCCTCCAATAACAGTTTACAACGTAGGTGCACACAGGTCGAGATAAAAAAAAATGTAATCAAGGTGACAGACAGTGACACATTAAATATCGCCTTGCACACTCTTGCCTGCATCTAGCTGATCTAAGGTGTAATCATTAGTCCAACAGTTGCAAACCAGAGTTTTTATTGGACAAATTGAGGTATGTTTAACCCAGTTTTGTTCCATTTGCTTCAGTTTAAGAAAATGTTTTCAACAGAATCGGCGGAATGGATACATCCTGGATCAAAAACATAGTTCACTTTCACAGCAGTCATATACAAACAGCATGATCACTATCATAGCAGCCACATACAAACAGCATGATCACTATCATAGCAGCCATATACAAACAGCAGGATCACTGTCATAGCAGCCACATACAAACAGCATGATCACTATCATAGCAGCCATATACAAACAGCAGGATCACTGTCATAGCAGCCACATACAAACAGCATGATCACTATCATAGCAGCCACATAAAAACAGCATGATCACTATCGTAGCAGCCACATACAAACAGCATGATCACTGTCATAGCAGCCACATACAAACAGCATAATCACTATCATAGCGGCCACATACAAACAGCATGATCACTATCATAGCAGCCACATACAAACAGCATGATCACTATCATAGCAGTCACATAAAAACAGCATGATCACTTTGCTCGTTGTATAATTCGTTCTCACTCATCTACATGCTCTCATGTTCTCACCTTTTCTGTTTAGTTGTTGAATTCATTGCACAACACAACAGCAGTCAATGACCAGTTTAAAAAAATAAAATAAAGTCAAACCCTTATACCCTTAAACTATAACCACTAACCGCTACACAGAGCCTACATTGTTGTCACCATACACTACAATACCAAAAATTGTGGACACTTGCTAATTGAACATCTCATTCCAAAATCATGAGCATTAATATGGAGTTGTCCCTCCTTTGCTGCTATAACAGCCTCCACTCTTTTGGGAAGGCTATCCACTCGATGTTGGAACATTGCTGCTATAACAGCCTCCACTCTTCTGGGAAGACTTTCCACTCGATGTTGGAACATTGCTGCTATAACAGCCTCCACTCATCTGGGAAGGCTTTCCACTAGATGTTGGAACATTGCTGCGGGGACTTGCTTCCATTTAGCCACAAGAGCATTAGTGAGGTCGGGCACTGATGTTGGGTGATTAGACCTGGCTCGCTGTCAGCGTTCCAAATCATCCCAAAGGTGTTCGATGGGATTGAAGTAAGGGCTCTGCCCCCACCACCCCTCTCAAGCCTCTATATACATTGATGCCCCCACTATATATATATATATATATATATATATATATATATATACACACACAACTCTCTGATAAAACTAGACAGAAATGGTAAGATAGTATAGTGTTGCTTTCGGCCCTTAATACCCTCTCCTCTCCTCTCCTCTCCTCTCCTCTCCTCTCCTCTCCTCTCCTCTCCTCTCCTCTCCTCTCCTCTCCTCTCCTCTCCTCTGAAGAGTAAACCAGTTGTATCTGCCGATCAGTCAGTCCCTCTAACAGCAGGCTAATCAAACAGCCATCAGTGGATCAATAGCTATCCGCTGTCTGGAACCCTGGAACCTAGAGAGACTCCACAAAGCATTTCAGACGCTATCAGCAGCTAGCTGAGACAGACCACCAGGGAGAGGAGATAATGCTTTTAATACTCAACACAGAGCAATAGAGAGGATGCGTATCATAGCATCACATTACTATAGCACTTAGAGAGGGGGGAGAGAGAAAGAGAGAGGAAACGGAGAGAGATAAACAGAGATGGATAATTCACACTACCGGTCAAAAGTTTTAGAACACCCACTCAAGGTTTTTTCTTTATTTTTACTATTTTCTACATTGTAGAATAATAGTGAAGACATCAACTATGACATAACACATATGGAATCATGTAGTGAACAAATCAAAATATATTTTAGAATTGAGATTCTTTCAAATTAACCATCCTTTGCCTTGAATCCCGCATTGCTCTGTTAAGGCTTCTAGGAGTAGTGGGTGGAGGAGTCAGGCGCAGAGAGCAGGTTTAGTTCCGAACGTGGATCTTTATTCCAAAGAGAGCGAAAACGGACATGCCAAACACACGGGCGCATGAAATAACCAGTCCAAACAAACAGGACTGAACTGCCTGGAAAAATAGAATCCACAAATAATCCAACACCCTGAACAGAAAACAAGCCTGCACAACAGCCGACGGGCCTAGTGCCCTTAAATAGCCCACAAACAAAACCAAACTCAAAACAGGTGTCACCAATCAGACCAAACTAACAGAAACAAAAAAGGGAATCGATGGCAGCTAGTAGGCCGGCGACGACGACCACCGAGCGCCGCCCAAACAGGAAGAGGCACCATTTTCGGCGGGATTCGTGACATGCACACTCTTGGCATTCTCTCAACCAGCTTCATGAGGTAGTCACCTGGAATGCATTTCATTTAACATGTGTGCCTGGTTAAAGGTTCATTTGTGGAATTTCTTTCCTTCTTAATGCGTTTGAGCCAATCAGTTGTGTTGTGACAAGGTAGGGGTGGTATACAGAAGATATACCTATTTGGTAAGTCTATATTATGGCATGAACAGCTTAAATAAGCAAAGACAAATGACAGCCCATCAATACTTTAACTGAAGGATCGTACCCTTTTTTTCAATTTTCGCCGAAAATGACATACCAAGATCTAACTGCCTGTAGCTCAGGACCTGAGACAAGGATAGTCATATTATTGATACCATTTGAAAGGAAACACTTTGAAGTTTGTGGAAATGTAAAATTAATGAAGGAGAATACATATTTTTATTTATTTATTTTTTATTTTTTATTTAACCTTTATTTAACCAGGTAGGCTAGCTGAGAACAAGTTCTCATTTACAACTGCGACCTGGCCAAGATAAAGCATAGCAGTGTGAACAGACAACACAGAGTTACACATGGAGTAAACAATAAACAAGTCAATAACAAAGTAGGAAAAAAAAGTCTATATACATTGTGTGCAAAAGGCATGAGGAGGTAGGCGAATAATTACAATTTAGCAGATTAACACTGGAGTGATTAATGATCAGATGGTCATGTGCAGGTAGAGATACTGGTGTGCAAAAGAGCAGAAAAATAAATAAATAAAAACAGTATGGGGATGAGGTAGGTGAAATTGGGTGGGCTATTTACCGATGGACTATGTACAGCTGCAGCGATCGGTTAGCTACTCAGATAGCAGATGTTTAAAGTTGGTGAGGGAGATAAAAGTCTCCAACTTCAACGATTTTTGCAATTCGTTCCAGTCACAGGCAGCAGAGAACTGGAAGGAAAGGCGGCCAAATGAGGTTTTGGCTTTAGGGATGATCAGTGAGATACACCTGCTGGAGCGTGTGCTACGGATGGGTGTTGCCATCGTGACCAGTGAACTGAGATAAGGCGGAGCTTTACCTAGCATGGACTTGTAGATGACCTGGAGCCAGTGGGTCTGGCGATGAATATGTAGCGAGGGCCAGCAGACTAGAGCATACAGGTTGCAGTGGTGGGTGGTATAAGGTGCTTTAGTAACAAAACGGATGGCACTGTGATAAACTGCATCCAGTTTGCTGAGTAGAGTATTGGAAGCTATTTTGTAGATGACATCGCCGAAGTCGAGGATCGGAAGGATAGTCAGTTTTACTAGGGAAAGTTTGGCAGCGTGAGTGAAGGAGGCTTTGTTGCGAAATAGAAAGCCGATTCTAGATTTGATTTTGGATTGGAGATGTTTGATATGAGTCTGGAAGGAGAGTTTGCAGTCTAGCCAGACACCTAGGTACTTATAGATGTCCACATATTCTAGGTCGGAACCATCCAGGGTGGTGATGCTAGTCAGGCGTGCGGGTGCAGGCAGCGAACGGTTGAAAAGCATGCATTTGGTTTTACTAGCGTTTAAGAGCAGTTGGAGGCCACGGAAGGAGTGTTGTATGGCATTGAAGCTCGTTTGGAGATTAGATAGCACAGTGTCCAAGGACGGGCCGGAAGTATACAGAATGGTGTCGTCTGCATAGAGGTGGATCAGGGAATCGCCCGCAGCAAGAGCAACATCATTGATATATACAGAGAAAAGAGTCGGCCCGAGAATTGAACCCTGTGGCACCCCCATAGAGACTGCCAGAGGACCGGACAACATGCCCTCCGATTTGACACACTGAACTCTGTCTGCAAAGTAGTTGGTGAACCAGGCAAGGCAGTCATTAGAAAAACCGAGGCTACTGAGTCTGCCGATAAGAATATGGTGATTGACAGAGTCGAAAGCTTTGGCCAGGTCAATGAAGCCGGCTGCACAGTACTGTCTTTTATCGATGGCGGTTATGATATCGTTTAGTACCTTGAGCGTGGCTGAGGTGCACCCGTGACCTGCTCGGAACCAGATTGCACAGCGGAGAAGGTACGGTGGGATTCGAGATGGTCAGTGATCTGTTTGTTGACTTGGCTTTCGAATACCTTAGATACGCAGGGCAGGATGGATATAGGTCTGTAACAGTTTGGGTCCAGGGTGTCTCCCCCTTTGAAGAGGGGGATGACTGCGGCAGCTTTCCAGTCCTTGGGGATCTCAGACGATATGAAAGAGAGGTTGAACAGGCCGGTTAATAGGGTTTGCGACAATGGTGGCGGATAGTTTCAGAAATAGAGGGTCCAGATTGTCAAGCCCAGCTGATTTGTACAGGTCCAGGTTTTGCAGCTCTTTCAGAACATCTGTTATCTGGATTTGGGTAAAGGAGAAGCTGGGAGGCTTGGGCGAGTAGCTGCGGGGGGGACGGAGCCGAGGTTGGAGTAGCCAGGAGGAAGGCATGGCCAGCTGTTGAGAAATGCTTGTTGAAGTTTTCGATTATCATGGATTTATCGGTGGTGACCGTGTAGTGGGCAGCTGGGAGGAGGTGCTCTTGTTCTCCATGGACTTTACAGTGTCCCAGAACTTTTCGGAGTTAGAGCTACAGGATGCAAATTTCCGCTTGAAAAAGCTGGCCTTTGCTTTCCTGACTGACTGCGTGTATTGGCTCCTGACTTCCCTGAACAGTTGCATATCGCGGGGGCTATTCGATGCTATTGCAGTCCGCCATATTGTCCAGTATTACAGCGTTATATTATATTGTCCAGTATTACAGTTTATATCATATTGTCCAGTATTACAGTTTATATCCTATTGTCCAGTATTACAGTTTATATCATATTGTCCAGTATTACAGTTTATATTATATTGTCCAGTATTACAGTTTATATCATATTGTCCAGTATTACAGCGTTATATTATATTGTCCAGTATTACAGTTTATATCATATTGTCCAGTATTACAGTTTATATCATATTGTCCAGTATTACAGTTTATATTATATTGTCCAGTATTACAGTTTATATCATATTGTCCAGTATTACAGCGTTATATTATATTGTCCAGTACTACAGTTTATATCATATTGTCCAGTATTACAGTTTATATTATATTGTCCAGTACTACAGTTTATATCATATTGTCCAGTATTACAGTTTATATCATATTGTCCAGTACTACAGTTTATATCATATTGTCCAGTACTACAGTTTATATTATATTGTCCAGTATTACAGTTTATATCATATTGTCCAGTATTACAGTTTATATCATATTGTCCAGTATTACAGTTTATATTATATTGTCCAGTATTACAGTTTATATCATATTGTCCAGTATTACAGTTTATATCATATTGTCCAGTATTACAGTTTATATTATATTGTCCAGTATTACAGTTTATATTATATTGTCCAGTATTACAGTTTATATTATATTGTCCAGTATTACAGTTTATATTATATTGTCCAGTATTACAGTTTATATCATATTGTCCAGTATTACAGTTTATATTATATTGTCCAGTATTACAGTTTATATTATATTGTCCAGTATTACAGTTTATATCATATTGTCCAGTATTACAGTTTATATTATATTGTCCAGTATTACAGTTTATATCATATTGTCCAGTATTACAGTTTATATTATATTGTCCAGTATTACAGTTTATATCATATTGTCCAGTATTACAGTTTATATTATATTGTCCAGTACTACAGTTTATATTATATTGTCCAGTATTACAGTTTATATTATATTGTCCAGTATTACAGTTTATATTATATTGTCCAGTACTACAGTTTATATCAGTTAAACAGACAAAATACACCAAGGACAGGATCCAAAACATTCAGTGTGGATACAAAACAACTACATCACTATCACTTGGCAGTGGGGCATATATAACCAGCACCTGGCAGTAGGACAGATATCACTATCACTTGGCAGTGGGGCAGATATAACCAGCACCTGGCAGTGGGACAGATATCACAATCACTTGGCAGTGGGGCAGATATAACCAGCACCTGGCAGTGGGGCAGCTATCACTAACACTTGGCAGTGGGGCAGCTATCACTAACACTTGGCAGTGGGGCAGATATCACTATCACTGGGCAGTGGGGCAGCTATCACTATCACTGGACAGTGGGACAGATATCACTATCACTGGGCAGTGTGGACAGATATCACAATCACTTGGTAGTGGGGCAGATATCACTACCGCTTGGCAGTGGGACAGATACCACTATCACTGGACAGTGGGGCAGCTATCACTATCACTGGACAGTGGGACAGATATCACTATCACTTGGCAGTGTGGACAGATATCACAATCACTTGGTAGTGGGGCAGATATCACTACCGCTTGGCAGTGGGACAGATACCACTATAACTGGGCAGTGGGGCAGATATCATTACCGCTTGGCAGTGGGACAGATACCACTATCACTGGGCAGTGGGGTGGAACAGAACAATACTATGTTAGAGTGGGATAGGTAAAAGAGAGAGAGAGGGTAGGGAGAGAGAGGAGAGATAGGGAGAGGAGAGAGAAGGAAAAACACTTCAGGGAGTAGATGGGGTGTAGGTTTGGGGGAGAAACATAGGCAGTAGAAGTAACCCCAGGAGTAGTAATCCCAGTAGTAGTAACCCCAGTAGTAGTAATCCCAGTAGTAGTAGTAACCCCAGTAGTAGTAACCCCAGTAGTAGCAACCCCAGTAGTAGTTACCCCAGTAGTAGTAATCCCAGTAGTAGTAACCCCAGTAGTAGTAGTAACCCCAGTATTAGTAATCCCAGTAGTAGTAGTAACCCCAGTAGTAGTAGTAACCCCAGTATTAGTAATCCCAGTAGTAGTAGTAACCCCAGTAGTAGTAACCCCAGTAGTAGCAACCCCAGTAGTAGTTACCCCGAGTAGTAGTAATCCCAGTAGTAGTAACCCCAGTAGTAGTAGTAACCCCAGTATTAGTAAATTCAGTAGTAGTAGAAGCCTCAGTAGTAGTAACCCCAGTATTAGTAACTTCAGTAGTAGTAAAAGACTCAGTAGTAGTAACCAAGTAGTAGTAACCCCAGTAGTAGTAGTAACCCCAGTAGTAGTAGTAATCCCAGTAGTAGTAATCCCAGTAGTAGTAATCCCAGTAGTAGTAACCCCAGTAGTAGTAGTAACCCCAGTAGTAGTAGTAACCCCAGTATTAGTAACTTCAGTAGTAGTAGAAGCCTCAGTAGTAGTAACCCCAGTATTAGTAACTTCAGTAGTAGCAGAAGCCTCAGTAGTAGTAACCAAGTAGTAGTAACCCCAGTAGTAGTAGTAACCCCAGTAGTAGTAGTAATCCCAGTAGTAGTAACCCCAGTAGTAGTAGTAATCCCAGTAGTAGTAATCCCAGTAGTAGTAATCCCAGTAGTAGTAATCCCAGTAGTAGTAGTAACCCCAGTAGTAGTAACCCCAGTAGTAGTAACCCCAGTAGTAGTAACCCAGTAGTAGTAACCCCAGTAGTAGTAGTAATCCCAGTAGTAGTAATCCCAGTAGTAGTAACCCCAGTAGTAGTAACCCCAGTAGTAGTAACCCCAGTAGTAGTACCCCAGTAGTAGTAACCCCAGTAGTAGTAATTCCAGTAGTAGTAATCCCAATAGTAGTAACCCCAGTAGTAGTAACCCCAGTAGTAGTAGTAACCCCAGTAGTAGTAATCCCAGTAGTAGTAGTAACCCCAGTAGTAGTAATCCCAGTAGTAGTAGTAATCCCAGTAGTAGTAGTAGTAGTAGAAGCCTCAGTAGTAGTAACCCCAGTATTAGTAACTTCAGTAGTAGTAGTAACCCCAGTAGTAGTAACCAAGTAGTAGTAACCCCAGTAGTAGTAGTAACCCCAGTAGTAGTAGTAATCCCAGTAGTAGTAATCCCAGTAGTAGTAACCCCAGTAGTAGTAACCCCAGTAGTAGTAGTAATCCCAGTAGTAGTAATCCCAGTAGTAGTAATCCCAGTAGTAGTAATCCCAGTAGTAGTAACCCCAGTAGCAGTAACCACAGTAGTAGTAGGAACCCCAGTAGTAGTAGGAACCCCAGTAGTAGTAGGAACCCCAGTAGTAGTAGGAACCCCAGTAGTAGTAACCCCAGTAGTAGTAGTAACCCCAGTAGTAGTAGTAACCCCAGTAGTAGTAGTAACCCCAGTAGTAGTAACCACAGTAGTAGTAACCCCAGTAGTAGTAACCCCAGTAGTAGTAACCCCAGTTGTAGTAACCCAGTAGTAGTAACCCCAGTAGTAGTAGTAACCCCAGTAGTAGTAATCCCAGTAGTAGTAATCCCAGTAGTACTAACCCCAGTAGTAGTAACCCCAGTAGTAGTAGTAATCCCAGTAGTAGTAGTAATCCCAGTAAATAGTAGTAATCCCAGTAGTGGTAACCCAGTAGTAGTAACCCCAGTAGTAGTAGTAACCCCAGTAGTAGTAATCCCAGTAGTAGTAACCCCAGTAGTAGTAACCCCAGTAGTAGTAACCCCAGTAGTAGTAGTAATCCCAGTAGTAGTAGTAACCCCAGTAGTAGTAATCCCAGTAGTAGTACTCCCAGTAGTAGTAACCCCAGTAGTAGTAATCCCAGTAGTAGTAACCCCAGTAGTAGTAACCCCAGTAGTAGTAACCCCAGTAGTAGTAATCCCAGTAGTAGTAACCCCAGTAGTAGTAACCCCAGTAGTAGTAATCCCAGTAGTAGTAATCCCAGTAGTAGTAACCCCAGTAGTAGTAACCCCAGTAGTAGTAACCCCAGTAGTAGTAACCCCGTAGGCAGACATTTGAATATTTTGTTCTTCAGCTTGGGTGTCTCTCCCTCCCAGAACGGATGAGTTCTGGACCCAACCTGAGCCAAAATCACACATTCAGACCTGCACAGCAGGGATAAAAAAATACATACTGAAATAAGTACCAATAAAATGTACACAAACAAATAAATCAAATGGAAATAAATAAAATGGATTCCGTTGTGAGACAGAAACCCCCCCAACCAGAGAGAGGGAGATGACAGGGGACAAATGAACATTGATGAAATCCCTCTTACATTCTTTTGAGGTGAAATAACTTTCACATAGTTGAGTTGTAGCTGAGTTGCAGGAGGTATGGGGTGGGAGAGAGGTTCAGGGGGTATGGGGTGGGAGAGAGTTTCAGGGGGTATGGGGTGGGAGAGAGGTTCAGGGGGTATGGGGTGGGAGAGAGTTTCAGGAGGTATGGGGTGGGAGAGAGTTTCAGGGGGTATGGGGTGGGAGAGAGTTTCAGGGGGTATGGGGTGGGAGAGAGGTTCAGGGGGTATGGGGTGGGAGAGAGTTTCAGGAGGTATGGGGTGGGAGAGAGTTTCAGGGGTATGGGGTGGGAGAGAGTTTCAGGAGGTATGGGGTGGGAGAGAGTATCAGGAGGTATGGGGTGGGAGAGAGTTTCAGGGGTATGGGGTGGGAGAGAGTATCAGGAGGTATGGGGTGGGAGAGAGTTTCAGGGGTATGGGGTGGGAGAGAGTTTCAGGGGGTATGGGGTGGGAGAGAGTTTCAGGAGGTATGGGGTGGGAGAGAGTTTCAGGGGTATGGGGTGGGAGAGAGTATCAGGAGGTATGGGGCGGGAGAGAGTTCAGGAGGTATGGGGCGGGAGAGAGTTTCAAGGGTATGGGGTGGGAGAGAGTATCAGGGGTATGGGGTGGGAGAGAGAGAGTATCAGGGGTACGGGGTGGGAGAGAGTTTCAGGGGGTATGGGGTGGGAGAGAGTTTCAGGCTGTATGGGGTGGGAGAGCGTTTCAGGGGGTATGGGGTGGGATAGAGTATCAGGGGGTATGGGGTGGGAGATAGTTTCAGGGGGTATGGGGCGGGAGAGAGTTCAGGAGGTATGGTGCGGGAGAGAGTTTCAAGGGTATGGGGTGGGAGAGAGTATCAGGGGTATGGGGTGGGAGAGAGAGAGTATCAGGGGTACGGGGTGGGAGAGAGTTTCAGGGGGTATGGGGTGGGAGAGAGTTTCAGGCTGTATGGGGTGGGAGAGAGTTTCAGGGGGTATGGGGTGGGATAGAGTATCAGGGGGTATGGGGTGGGAGATAGTTTCAGGGGGTATGGGGTGGGAGAGAGTTTCAGGGGGTACGGGGTGGGAGAGAGTTTTGGGTGGGAGAGAGGTTCAGGAGGTATGGGGTGGGAGAGAGGTTCAGGGGGTATGGGGTGGGAGAGAATATCAGGCCGTATGGGGTGGGAGAGGTGGGGTCAATAAGCTCCTATCGGCTGGCAGTTAGAGCTAAGTAATTAGAAGATGATGAGACGCTGATCTAAGGTCAGTTTTGCAGTATATCTCCTATTGGTTACGGCTAGGACTTGTTCAGGGAAAACTGATCCTAGATCTCTGCTGACGGGATTTTGGCAATATGAGCAGAGTGGTCCCTCTATGCTGTCAGAGTTTTTAGGTCTAGTATCAGCCGGCAGTTCGCCTACTATTGGGCTACTGTAGGGAGCAGTGTATACAGATGACTACTGAACAGTTTAACAGTCACACTGACCAGACTAATGCCATGCAGACACTGAACATAGGGCAGATTCACCTCTCAACAGAGGTGGATGGGTGAGGGGGGCTTGAGTTAGGAACTGGTCAGTTTGGGGGGGTAAGATAGGGGCTAAGGTCCACCTTGCAGGGCCTCTATCAGAGTTTCAGTGATCTAGTCTGGACAGCTCCAGTAGGGGCTCCAAGCCTTTTACAACATCAGAGAGAGGAAGGGTCTTTACTCAGTCCTCCACCCTCCTCTACTATTTCCTTCCAGTTCCCTGTCAACCCCGACAGGCCAGGAAGTTGGTGTTATACCGTCTGAATCCAGCTATACGTCCGTTCTTATCTTGGTGATGTTGACATAGTTTGTGTTAGCCAGCGTGTTAGTGTTAGAGAGTGCATTAGCCAAGGTGTTAGCATTACCTGGCGTGTTAGCATTAGCCAAGGTGTTAGCATTACCTGGCGTGTTAGCATTAGCCAAGGTGTTAGCATTAGCCAACAGGGTGCAGTTGCCTGTCTTGAGTCTCTCTGCTCTGAAGTCTTCTGTGCTGTGGTTCAGTGCAGCTTCCTGTATCTCCATGTAGTCCGACTTACTGAGGGTGGAACCACTCCCGCTGCGGCCGCTCTTCTTCAGGTCCTCGGCTGAGTCGGCCTTGGGCACGCTGGGTGTGTTCAGGTACTGCGCCTGCTCCTCACCCTCGGTCTCCCGGTGGTAGAAGTAGTTGAAGTTGGACACGATGACAGGAACTGGTAACGCAATGGTCAGCACGCCGGCGATGGCGCAGAGCGAGCCCACGATCTTCCCGCCGATGGTGGTGGGCACCATGTCGCCGTAGCCCACGGTGGTCATGGAAACCACGGCCCACCAGAAGGCTTCTGGAATGCTACTGAACTGGGAGTCCGCCTCGTCGGCCTCAGCGAAATAAACAGCACTGGAGAAGAGGATGACTCCAATGAAGAGGAAGAAGATGAGAAGGCCAAGCTCCCGCATGCTGGCCTTCAGGGTCTGGCCCAGGATCTGGAGCCCCTTGGAGTGTCTGGACAGCTTGAAGATCCTGAATACCCTGACTAGACGGATGACCCTGAGGATGGCGAGGGACATGGCCTGCTGCCCAGCCTGCCCGTCCTCCGGTTTCTCTGCCAGCTCTGTGCCCAACGTGATGAAATATGGAATAATCGCCACAATATCGATGATATTCATAATGTTACCGAAGAACCCGGCTTTACTAGGACACGCGAAGAAGCGGACAATGAACTCAAAGGAGAACCAGATGATGCAGAGCGTCTCCAGGATGAAGAAGGGATCAGTGAAGTAGGAAGACGTGTAGGAAGAGGTGGAGTTGTTGAAGGGCTGGAACACATTGTTGTCTTCATGGTCGTTCCGGAACACTGGGAGTGTCTCCAGGCAGAAGGACACGATAGAGATCAGGATCACCATGACACTGATGATGGCGATGATACGGGCCGCGCCGGAACTCTCAGGATACTCGAACAGCAGCCACACCTGTTCAAGTTCACACACACACGCACACACTTATCAAATTGACAGCAGATAGCAAACATTCTCTGAGGCATTTGCTAGTAACAGATTAATATATTTATATTAAGTTTATATTAACTAAACAATGTGCCACCAATAAATAACAATTGAATGTACCTGTCTCTGAAACTCATTCTCCGGGAGAGGACGCTCTTCTTCCTTAATGAAGCCCTCATCCTCTCTGAAGATCTCCATGGCCTCCTCTCCCAGCTCATAGAAGCGGATCTCCTCAGAGAAGATGTCTAGAGTGACATTAACCGGCCGACGCAGTCTCCCTCCTGACTGGTAGTAGTAGAGGATGGCGTCGAAACTGGGCCGGTTCCTGTCAAAGAAATACTCGTTCCTCAAAGGATCAAAGTACCTGGAGAAAGAGAGATTCGTTGTAAGTAGTAGATACAACCACAAATGCAGAACAATAACAGATAACATTATAAAAACTAAAGTACCAGTAAAGTATTCAAGTCCCTATCTTATCTCATTCTCTTCTTGGGGTTAGTGTTAACAGGACAAAAAACAGTAAAGTATTGAAGACCCTATCTTATCTCATTCTCTTCTTGGAGATAATCAGGTCAGTGTAGAGAGACAAGCTAGCTGCTTTCAGGTCAGTTTAGAAAGGCATGCTAGCTTCTATCAGGTCAGTGCAGAGAGACAAGCTAGCTGAAATCAGGTCAGTGCAGAGAAACAAGCTAGATTCTATCAGGTCAGTGCAGAGAGACAAGTTAGCTGCTATCAGGTCAGTGCAGAGAGACAAGCTAGCTGCTATCAGGTCAGTGCAGAGAGACAAGTTAGCTGCTATCAGGTCAGTGCAGAGAGACAAGCTAGCTGCTATCAGGTCAGTGCAGAGAGACAAGCTAGCTGTTATCAGGTCAGTGTAGAGAGACAAGCTAGCTGAAATCAGGTCCGTGTGGGACAAGTGGGTGGACCTCCTTCCGCTGTTGTACAACCTTGGGCCCAACGTTACTGTTGATGAGTAGCTTATGCCATTTAGGGGCTTCTGCCCCTTCAGGCAGTACCTACGGTCTAAACCCACAAAATATGGAATCAAGATCTGGGCTGCCTGTGATGCTTTTTCATCATATGCGTGGAACTTGCAAGTGTATATGGGGAAGCCAGGTGGAGTAGCCCCTGAGATGAACCAAGGGATGTGGGTTGTCCTGGACCTGACACAGGGACTCCGTGGCTACATTATCACATGGAATAACTTTTTTACTTTGCACACCCTGGGACAGGAGCTCCTCAAGAGGAAGCTGACGATGGTAGGAACAGTACGAAAAATCAAGCCACAGCTCCTATCTCAGCTGTTTAATACACGAAACCTATCAATTCCTCTCAGTTTGTTTACTGCCGACACGTCCCTAGCTTCCTACGTGCCAGAGAAAGGCAAAAATGTGGTACTCATGAGTACACTGTATAGGGATGGGAGAATCTGTGGCCAGGAACATCAAATAACAGAAATCATAATGGATTACAACGCCACAAAAGGAATTATGGACAATTTAGACAAGCTGGTGACTGGCTACAGTTGCAAAAGAAGAACCCTACGCTGTGATATTCTTCAACATCTTGGACATCTCGGCTTTGAACCCAGACTGGATCAGAGGGAAGCTCTAGAGGAGACGGCTCTTTCTCGAGCGGCTGGCCAAGGTATTGGTAAAACCTCAAATCCAGAGGGGGTAACATATTCCAACGACCCCGGCTTTTACAGCCATGGTGAGGAGCATTCAGGAGGAGGATGCTGGTGCCCCATCCGCCCCAACCCACATGACCAACTCCAATACAGGAAGTACATGTGAGTGATGTTGCATGTGTGTGTGTCTGACTCTCCTACCTTGGCCTGCTGTAACTATACAGTGGGGCAAAAAAGTATTTAGTCAGCCACCAAGTTCTCCCACTTAAAAAGATGAGAAAGGCCTGTAATTTTCATCATAGGTACACTTCAACTATGACAGACAAAATGAGGGGAAGAAAATCCAGAAAATCACATTGTAGGATTTTTAATGAATTTATTTGCAAATTATGGTGGAAAATAAGTATTTGGTCACCTACAAACAAGCAAGATTTCTGGCTCTCACAGACCTGTAACTTCTTCTTTAAGAGGCTCCTCTGTCCTCCACTCGTTACCTGTATTAATGGCACCTGTTTGAACTTGTTATCAGTATAAAAGACACCTGTCCACAATCTCAAACAGTCACACTCCAAACTCCACTATGGCCAAGACCAAAGTGCTGTCAAAGGACACCAGAAACAAAATTGTAGACCTGCACCGGGCTGGGAAGACTGAATCTGCAATAGGTAAGCAGCTTGGTTTGAATAACTTGCGGCTGCTATTATCTGAGGAATCGAGAGTCTGGTCTGAAAGAGTGGGGGGACCCAGCTAACCAGATGTTTGTCACGGACTCTGCCTGTGCTCCTGTTCTGGAATGATCATCCTGGCTCCCGTCGGACCTTGGATTTTGTCCCACAATGTTTTTGGTGGCTCACCATGGTTCCGGATGTCTCTGCATTTGTTGCTGCCTGTACAGTGTGTGTGTCGAACAAGACTCTGCGGCAAGCTCTGGCTGGTCTCCTTCAACCCCTCCCTGTCCCTCACCGCCCCTTATCCCTGGACTTCTTCACTGGTCTCCCTCCATCAGATGGCAGCACCAGCATCCTCACAGTGGTGGATAGGTTTTCCAAAGCATTCCATATGATTCCCTTTCCTAAGTTTCCCTCAGCTAAGGAGACGGTCCAGCTCATTGTGCAGCACATCTTCCAGATCCATGGACTGCCGGTAGGCATGGTCTCCGATCGTGGTCCTCAGTTCTTGTCCCGGTTCTGGAAGGCGCTCTGCACCCTCATTGGGTCGTCGACCAGCCTGTCCTCTGGTTTTCATCCCCAGTCTATCGGCCAGTTGGAGCGAGCCAATCAATCCCTGGAGACAACTCTTCGCTGCTTCGTCCACCAATCCCATCACCTGGAGCCAGCAACTCATGTGGATGGAAAATGCCTGCAACACCCTTCCCTGTTCTACTACGAGTAGACCTATTGAGTGTTCCCTGGGATATCAGATCCCGCTCTTTTCGGAGCAAGAGGAAGAGGTCAGCATTCCCTCTGCCCAGATGTGCGTCCGTCGCTGTCGCCGTACCTGGAAGAGAGCCCGGGCCGCTCTTCTCAATACCACCTCCAGGTATCGACAACAGGCACCGGATCCCTGTTCCCCAAGGGGGGGGGGGGGTATGGCTGTCCACTCAGGGCCTGGCCCTGGGGGTGTAGTCCTGCCAACTTTCCCTCCGTTTTATCGGACCTTTCCCGATCTCTAAGCTCCTTAGCCACTCTGCTGTTCGCCTTCTGTTTCCCCGCACTCTCATCCCACTTTCCATGTATCTAGAATTAAGCTTTTGTCTCGCAGCAATTTTTCTCCTGTTTCCATGTTCCCATGTTTTTCTGAACTCAAGTTTTTGGTTTCCTTAGTCTTCCCAGTTCTGACCTTTCTGCCTGACCTGACTCTGATCCTGCCTTCCGTCTTGTACCTGCCTGACTCTGATTTGGATCACAACCCTTTGCCTGCCTTGACTTACCCTTTGCCTGCCCCTTGAACTATAATACACTTTGAGACTTGTACTGTCTGCCTCCTGTGTCTGCATCTGGGTCTTAGTTTGAGACCTGATAGACGTAGAGGTTAAAGAAAGTGTGACTGATCAATTTACCTGTTTTTGATTACCATTTCTTACTTTGGACAAAATCAAGACGTCAATATTTGTGCAATGCTTTTTCTATAAAACATCTTAAATTACAGCTCAACTTTTGCAAATTCTGAATTTGCAAATTAATCACTGCAAATCCTGCAATCAACTGGATATAATTTTTGTTATCGTTTGACAGCCCTAATAATAACCAATATAAGTGGTATAGTTACCTCATCCTCTTCTTGGGGTTAGAGTTAGGGTTATCATCAATACAGGATAACAACCTATATAAGTGGTATAGTTACCTCATCCTCTTCTTGGGGTTAGAGTTAGGGTTATCATCAATACAGGATAACAACCTATATAAGTGGTATAGTTACTTCATCCTCTTCTTGGGGTCCCCCAGCAGAGTCTCAGGGAACTGGGAGAGGGTTTTCCGTTGCGTCTCGAAGCGAAGCCCGGAGATGTTGATGACTACACGCTCACAGCACTCGTGGTCCGGTTCCAGTTCGTATGCATCATCCCCCGGGTCACCTGGTGCAACCGTCATGGTAGAGGAGTAAGACGGGGCCTGCAGCGTTCAGATGGGCAGCGGAGGGAGGGCGCAGTAGCAGAAGGACGGGGGCAGAGGAACACACAGGCTGGCCAGTAGTGATCTGGAGAGGACAGAACAGGCTGGCCAGTCGTGATCTGGAGAGGACAGAACAGGCTGGCCAGTATTGATCTGGAGAGGACAGAACAGGCTGGCCAGTCGTGATCTGGAGAGGACAGAACAGGCTGGCCAGTCGTGATCTGGAGAGGACAGAAAAGGCTGGCCAGTAGTGATCTGGAGAGGACAGAACAGGCTGGCCAGTAGGGATCTGGAGTGGACAGAACAGAGAAACAGAAACATATTAACCAGCTTGTTTCACATTAATTTCAAACACATAATTATCTATATAATGAATAATGTTATAGCTGCGGCGCAATCTTGTCTGCTTGTATTAGCCGATTACTGACTCGGTCTCGACCTTTAAGTCTTTATCTGCTGCCTGTGACTGGAACGAATTGCAAAAATCGCTGAAGTTGGAGACTTTTATCTCCCTCACCAACTTCAAACATCTGCTATCTGAGCAGCTAACCGATCGCTGCAGCTGTACATAGTCTATTGGTAAATAGCCCACCCATTTTCACCTACCTCATCCCCATACTGTTTTTATTTATTTATTTTTCTGCTCTTTTGCACACCAATATCTCTACCTGTACATAACCATCTGATCATTTATCACTCCAGTGTTAATCTGCATAATTGTAATTATTTGCCTACCTTCTCATGCCTTTTGCACACAATGTATATATAGACTCCCCTTTTTTCTACTGTGTTATTGACTTGTTAATTGTTTACTCCATGTGTAACTCTGTGTTGTCTGTTCACACTGCTATGCCTTATCTTGGCCAGGTCGCAGTTGCAAATGAGAACTTGTTCTCAACTAGCCTACCTGGTTAAATAAAGGTGAAATAAAAAAATAAAAATAAAAATGATTGAAGACTCATCTCTTCAGTAGGTCCTAAGATTGAGTGTAGTCTGGCCAAGGGGTGTGAAGGTGGACCGCCCTTGATGTCTCTGCCTGGCCGGTTCCACTCTCTCCACTGGGGTTCTCTGCCTCTGACCCTATTATGGGGGCTGAGTCACTGGCTTACTAGTAAATCCCCCTGCAGCCGGAAAAGTTTCTCATGGCTTCTGGAAGGAAATGCTGTAGGAATGCTCAACCGGTGTCGCTCATTCAGCCGACAAACTTTCAACCAGTTCTCCCCATTAAGCAATGGGTCGACGTCAGGGGCCGAGCATTCTCTGGTCTCTACTCCACCCGTTACGGGGTCTGAGACGTCGAAGCCTCCCACCATTT
The DNA here is from genome assembly GCF_045791955.1 of Oncorhynchus clarkii lewisi. Taxonomy (NCBI): domain Eukaryota; kingdom Metazoa; phylum Chordata; class Actinopteri; order Salmoniformes; family Salmonidae; genus Oncorhynchus; species Oncorhynchus clarkii. The sequence goes on from NC_092162.1 coordinate 74,806,459, forward strand.
ACTCTGACAAGTTGAAAACCCTAGTCATTGGCAACTCCATTACCCGCAGTATTGGACTTAAAAAGAATCATCCAGCGATCGTACACTGTTTACCAGGTGGCAGGACAACCGACATTAAGGCTAATCTGAAGATGGTGCTGGCTAAGGCTAAAACTGGAGTGTGTAGAGAGTATAGGGATATTGTTATCCATGTTGGCACCAACAATGTTAGGATGAAACAGTCAGAGATCACCAAGCGCAACATAGCTTCTGCGTGAAAATCATCTTGAAAGATGTGTCGGCATCGAGTAATTGTCTCTGGCCCCCTCCCAGTTAGGGGGAGTGGTGAGCTCTACAGCAGAGTCTCACAACTCAATCGCTGGTTGAAAACTGTTTCCTACTTTTCTAAAAGATAGAATTTGTAGATAATTGTACCTTTTTTTGGGACTCACCCACAAAAAGGACCAAGCCTGGCTTGCTGAGGAGTGACGGACTCCATCCTAGCTGGAGGGGTGCTCTCATCTTATCTATGAACATAGACAGGACTCTAACTCCTCTAGCTCCACAATGAGATAGGGTAGTCAGCTCAGCTATCCACATTGAGACCGTGTCTGTGCCTCGATCTAGGTTGGGCAAAACTAAAAGTAGAGGTGTTCACTTTAGCAATCTCACTGGAATAAAGACCTCCTCCATTCCTGGCATTATTGAAAGAGATTGTGATATCTCACATCTCGAAATAATCTTGAAATAATGTTAGATCCCTCACTTCCAATGCAGTCATAGTCAATGAACTAATCACTAATCATAACCTTGATGTGATTGGCCTGACTGAAACATGGCTTAAGCCTAATGCATTTACTGTTTTAATTGAGGCATCTCCTCCTGGTTACACTAGTGACCATATCCTGTGCCTCCCGCAAAGGCGGAGGTGTTGCTAACATTTACGACAGCACATTTTTATTTACCCCGCAAAAATGACGACTGCGTTTTTGTATTTTGAGCTTCAAGTCATGAAATCTATTCAGCCTACTCAATCCTTTTTTTATAGCTACTGTTTACAGGCCTCCTGGGCCATATACAGCATTACTCACTCAGTTCCCTGAATTCCTATCAGACCTTGTAGTCATGGCAGATAATATTATAATTTTTGGTGACTTCAATATTCACATGAAAAAATCCACAGACCCAAAAGGCGACTAAGTGTTTTTTTTTTCCAAACATGTCTTTTGACCTACTCATTGCCACAGTCACACCCTGGATATAGTTTTGTCCCGTGGAATAAATATTGTGGATCTAAATATTTTTCCTCATAATCCTGGACTATCGGACCACCATTTTATTATGTTTGCAATCACAAAAATGTATCTACTCAGACCTCAACCCAGGATTATCAAAAGCCGTGCTATATATTCTTGGACAACCTAAAGATTCCTAGATGCCCTTCCAGACTCCCAGGCCTACCCAAGGACGTCAGAGTACAAACATCAGTTAACCACCTAACTGAGGAACTCAATTTAATCTTGTGTAATACCCTAGATGCAGTCGCACCCCCAAAAACAAAAAATATTTGACACAATAAATAAGCTCCCTGGTACACAGAAAATACCCAAGCCCTGAAGTAAACTTATGCATAATTTGTAACCTAATTGATTGAGGAGAATGAGAACAATTCTACATTTATTTTTTATACTTTCACAAAGCTAACAAAAAAGCAGCATTCCCCAAGAGAGGATGGCTTTTATCTATTGACACATTTATGAAAATAGTCATGGCCTCTAAACCTTTCAACTGGAACCTATTCCAATTAAACTACAGAAAGAGCTACTTCCTGTGCTTGGCCCTCCTATGATGAACATAATAAACGTTTTTCTATCCTCCGGATGTGTACCAAACTCACTAAAAGTGGCAGTAATAAAACCTATCTTGAAAAAGCCAAAACTTGACCCAGGAAAATGTCAAAAACTATCGGCCTATATCGAATCTTTCATTTCTCTCAATTTGTTATTTTTAAACCAAAAATATGCCTTCCTGAAGACAAACTTCAGTCTGGTTTTAGACCCAATCATAGCACTGAGACTGCACTTGTGAAGGTGGTAAATTACCTTTAAATGGTGTCAGACCAAGACTCTGCATCTGTCCTTGTGCTCCTAGACCTTAGTGCTGCTTTTGACACCATCGATCACTACATTCTATTGGACAGATTGGAAACCCTAATTGGTCTACAGGGACACGTTCTGGCCTGGTTTAGATCTTCTCTGTCGGAGAGATTTCAGTTTGTCTCTGTGGATGGTTTGTCCTCTGACACATCAATTGTAAGTGTCGGTGTTCCTCAAGGTTTCGTTTTAGGACCACTATATATTGTACCTCTTGGTGATGTCATTAGTAACACACAATGTTAACTTTCACTGCTATGCGGACGATACACAGCTGTACATTTCGATGAAACATGGTGAAGCCCCAAAATTGCCCTTCCTGGAAGCCTGTGTTTCAAACATAAGGAAGGCAATTTTTTTACTTTTAAACTCGGACAAAACAGAGTTTGCTAGTTCTTGGTCTCAAGAAACAAAGATATCTTCTTTTGGATCTGACAATTAATCTTGATGGTTGTACAGTCGTCTCAAATAAAACTGTGAAGGACCTCGGCGTTACTCTGGACCCTGATCTCTCTTTTGACGAACATATCAAGACTGTTTCAAGGACACCTTTTTTTACATCTACATAACATTGCAAAAATCAGAGACTTTCTGTCCAAAAATGATGCATACAAATTAATCCATGCTTTTGTCACTTCTAGATTAGACTACTGCAATCCTCTACTTTCTGGCACTAAATAAACTTCAGTTAGTGATAAACACGGCTGCTAGAATCTCGACTAGAACCAAACAATGTGATCATATTACTCCAGTGCTAGCCTCTCTATACTCGCTTCCTGTTAAGGCTAGGGCTGATTTCAAGGTTTTACTGCTAACCAACAAAGCATTACATGGGCTTGCTCCTACCTATCTTTCCAATTTTGTCCTGTCGTACATACCTACACGTACGCTACAGTCACAAGATGCAGGCCTCCTTATTGTCCCTAGAATTTCTAAGCAAACAGCTGGAGGCAGGACTTTCTCCTATAGAGTTCCATTTTCATGGAATGGTCTGCCTACCCATGTGAGATACGCAGATTCGGTCTCGACCTTTAAGTCTTTATTGAAGACTCATATCTTCAGTGGGTCATAGAACCGCCCTTGCTGTCTCTGCCTGGCCTGTTTCCCTCTCTCCACTGGGATTCTCGGCCTCTAACCCTATTAACCCCTATTACAGGGGCTGAGTCACTGGCTTACTGGTGCGTCACTTGAGTTGGTTGAGTCACTGACGTGATCTTCCTATCCAGGTTGGCGACCCCCTCGGGTTTGTGCCGAGTTTGTGCCGTGGGAGAGATCTTCGTGGGCTATGCTCGGGCCTGACTTATGTGCCCAAAGTAAACTGCCTTTTGTTCAGGCCCTGAAACCAGGATATGCATATAATGGGTACCATTGGAGAAAAACACTTTGAAATTTGTAGAAATGTTAAAATAATGTAGGAGACTATAACTCAATAGATATGGTAGGAGAAAATCCAAATAAAAACCAACCGGAATAACTTTTTTTGAGAGCCCATGCTCTTACAATGGAAAGTATAGGGGCATTTTGAATTCCAGCTCCCAGGATGGATTCCTATGGCTTCCACAGGTTGTCAGCACTCCATGTTCAAGGTTTCAGGCTTGTAACTTCCAAAATCAATGAGAAACAACAGTTTTAGTACAGGGACACAGTCTTGGAAATTTGTGTTTGGGTGCACAATGAAGACAAGACGCACCTGCTAATATCGGTTTCCTATTGAACATACTTTTTTCCGTATGAAATATTATAGTTTGATTACATTTTAGGCTATCTAAGGAGTCAATAGAAACATATTTTGACTTGTTTTAACAAAGTTTAACGGTAGATTTTCGGATTCCTTTCTCTGGAGGTTCTTGGCCATGTTCTGCTATAATCTCCACCCGGTACAGCCAGAGGAGAACTGGCCACCCCTCAGAGCCTGGTTCCTTTCTAGGTTTCTTCCAAGGTTCCAGTTTTTCTAGGGAGTTTTTCATAGCCACCTCGCTTCTACATCTGCATTGCTTGCTGTTTTGGGGATTTAGGCTGGGTTTCTGTACAGCACTTTGTGACATCGGCTGATGTAAAAATGGCTTTATAAATACATTTGATTGATTGATGGTTATGAGTTCTCTTTCATATGAGCCGCAGATCAATAGTATCCCCAGTCATACTGAATCAACTCTTCTATAGGCCAGTTAGACTACCAGAATAATCTGATTAGCTGCCGAGAGCTCCATCCATTCCATAAATCGCTCACTAGACTACTGTTATTACCACTCACTAGACTACTGTTATTACCACTCACTAGACTACTGTTATTACCACTCACTAGACTACTGTTACTACCACTCACTAGACTACTGTTATTACCACTCACTAGACTACTGTTATTACCACTCACTAGACTACTGTTATTACCACTCACTAGACTACTGTTATTACCACTCACTATACTGTTATTACCACTCACTAGACTACTGTTATCACCACTCACTATACTGTTATTACCACTCACTAGACTACTGTTATTACCACTCACTATACTACTGTTATTACCACTCACTATACTGTTATTACCACTCACTAGACTACTGTTATTACCACTCACTAGACTACTGTTATTACCACTCACTAGACTACTGTTATTACCACTCACTAGACTAATGTTATTAACACTCACTAGGCTACTGTTATTACCACTCACTAGACTACTGTTATTACCACTAACTATACTGTTATTACCACTCACTAGACTACTGATATTACCACTCACTATACTGTTATTAACACTCACTAGACTACTGTTATTACCACTCACTAGACTACTGTTATTACCACTCACTATACTGTTATTACCACTCACTAGACTACGGTTATTACCACTCACTAGACTACTGTTATTACCACTCACTAGACTACTGTTATTACCACTCACTATACTGTTATTACTTCTCACTAGACTACTGTTCTTACCTCTCACTATACTGTTATTACCACTCACTAGGCTACTGTTATTACCTCTCACTAGACTACTGATATTACCACTCACTAGACTACTGATATTACCACTCACTAGACTACTGTTATTACCACTCACTATACTGTTATTACCACTCACTATACTGTTATTACCACTCACTATACTGTTATTACCACTCACTAGGCTACTGTTATTACCTCTCACTAGACTACTGATATTAACACTCACTAGACTACTGTTATTACCACTCACTAGACTACTGTTATTACCACTCACTAGACTACTGTTATTACCACTCACTAGACTACTGTTATTACCACTGACTATACTGTTATTACCACTCACTATACTGTTATTACCACTCACTAGGCTACTGTTATTACCTCTCACTAAACTACTGATATTAACACTCACTAGACTACTGTTATTACCACTCACTATACTGTTAATACCACTCACTAGACTACTGTTATTACCACTCACTATACTGTTATTACCACTCACTAGACTACTGTTATTACCACTCACTATACTGTTATTACCACTCACTATACTGTTATTACCACTCACTATACTGTTATTACCACTCACTATACTGTTATTACCACTCACTATACTGTTATTACCACTCACTATACTGTTATTACCACTCACTAGACTACTGTTATTACCACTCACTATACTGTTATTACCACTCACTAGACTACTGTTATTACCACTCACTAGACTACTGTTATTACCACTCACTATACTGTTATTACCACTCACTAGACTACTGTTATTACCACTCACTATACTACTGTTATTACCACTCACCTAGTAGAGAGTGTGTTGCCCTCAGGCCTGGAGGGAAGCTAAAGTCATTCCACTACCTAAGAATAGTAAAGCCCCCTTTACTGGCTCAAATAGCCGACCAATCAGCCTGTTACCAACCCTTAGTAAACTTCTGGGGAAATGGTGTTTGACCAGATACAATGCTATTTTACAGACTTTCAGCACACTTATAGGGAAGAACATTAAACAAGCACAGCACAAATTACTTGATGATTGGCTGAGTGAAATTGATGATAAAAAGATTGTGGGAGCTGTTTTGTTAGACTTCTGTATGGTAGGCTTTTGACATTAATGATCTTAGGCTGCTGCTGGAAAAACGTATGTCTTTTGGTTTTACACCCCCTGATATATTGTGGAATGAGAGTTACCTGTCAAACAGAACACAGAAGAAGCCCCTTCAATGTAATCCAGGTAGAATCAAGAATTCCCCAGGGCAGCTGTCCTTACTTTTTAAAAGTAAGGACACATTGACTCTGTAACGATACCCCCTGTATATAGCCTCCATATTGACTCTGTACCGGTACCCCCTGTATATAGTCTCCATATTGACTCTGTACCAGTACCCCTTGGATATAGCCTCCACATTGACTCTGTACTGGTACCCCCTGTATATAACATCCACATTGACTCTGTACTGGTACCCCCTGTATATAGTCTCCACACTGACTCTGTACTGGTACCCCCTGTATAAAGCCTCCACATTGACTCTGTACCAGTACCCCCTGTATAAAGCCTCCATATTGACTCTGTACCAGTACCCCCTGTATAAAGCCTCCACATTGACTCTGTACCAGTACCCCCTGTATATAGCCTCGATATTGACTCTGTACCAGTACCCCCTGTATATAGTCTCCACATTGACTCTGTACCGGTACCCCCTGTATATAGCCTGCACATTGACTCTGTACCGGTACCCCCTGTATATAGTCTCCACATTGACTCTGTACCGTAATACCCTGTATATAGCCTCCACATTGACTCTGTACCGGTACCCCCTGTATATAGTCTCCACATTGACTCTGTACCGTAATACCCTGTATATAGCTATATAGTCTCCACATTGACTCTGTACCGGTACCCCCTGTATATAGCCTCCACATCGACTCTGTACCAGTACCCCCTGTATATAGCCTCCACATTGACTCTGTACCGGTACCCCCTGTATATAGCCTCCACATTGACTCTGTACCGTTACCCCCTGTATATAGCCTCCACATTGACTCTGTACCGGTACCCCCTGTATATAGTCTCCACATTGACTCTGTACCGGTACCCCCTGTATATAGCCTCCACATTGACTCTGTACTGGTACCCCCTGTATATAACATCCACATTGACTCTGTACTGGTACCCCCTGTATATAGTCTCCACACTGACTCTGTACTGGTACCCCCTGTATAAAGCCTCCAAATTGACTCTGTACCAGTACCCCCTGTATAAAGCCTCCATATTGACTCTGTACCAGTACCCCCTGTATAAAGCCTCCACATTGACTCTGTACCAGTACCCCCTGTATATAGCCTCGATATTGACTCTGTACCAGTACCCCCTGTATATAGTCTCCACATTGACTCTGTACCGGTACCCCCTGTATATAGCCTGCACATTGACTCTGTACCGGTACCCCCTGTATATAGTCTCCACATTGACTCTGTACCGTAATACCCTGTATATAGCCTCCACATTGACTCTGTACCGGTACCCCCTGTATATAGTCTCCACATTGACTCTGTACCGTAATACCCTGTATATAGCCTCCACATTGACTCTGTACCAGTACCCCCTGTATATAGTCTCCACATTGACTCTGTACCAGTACCCCCTGTATATAGTCTCCACATTGACTCTGTACCGGTACCCCCTGTATATAGCCTCCACATTGACTCTGTACCGTAATACCCTGTATATAGCCTCCACATTGACTCTGTACCAGTACCCCCTGTATATAGCCTCCACATTGACTCTGTACCGGTACCCCCTGTATATAGCCTCCACATTGACTCTGTACCGTTACCCCCTGTATATAGCCTCCACATTGACTCTGTACCGGTACCCCCTGTATATAGTCTCCACATTGACTCTGTACCGGTACCCCCTGTATATAGCGTCCACATTGACTCTGTACCGGTACCCCCTGTATATAGCCTCCACATTGACTCTGTACCGTTACCCCCTGTATATAGCCTCCACATTGACTCTGTACCAGTACCCCCTGTATATAGTCTCCACATTGACTCTGTACCGGTACCCCCTGTATATAGCCTCCACATTGACTCTGTACCGGTACCCCCTGTATATAGCCTCCACATTGACTCTGTACCAGTACCCCCTGTATATAGCCTCCACATTGACTCTGTACCGTAACACCCTGTATATAGCCTCCACATTGACTCTGTACCAATACCCCCTGTATATAGCCTCCACATTGACTCTGTACCGTTACCCCCTGTATATAGCCTCCACATTGACTCTGTACCAGTACCCCCTGTATATAGTCTCCACATTGACTCTGTACCGGTACCCCCTGTATATAGCCTCCACATTGACTCTGTACCGTAACACCCTGTATATAGCCTCCACATTGACTCTGTACCAGTACCCCCTGTATATAGCCTCCACATTGACTCTGTACCGTAACACCCTGTATATAGCCTCCACATTGACTCTGTACCAGTACCCCCTGTATATAGCCTCCACATTGACTCTGTACAGTAACACCCTGTATATAGCCTCCACATTGACTCTGTACTGTAACAGTACCCCCTGTATATAGCCTCCACATTGACTCTGTACTGGTACCCCCTGTATATAGCCTCCACATTGACTCTGTACCGTAACACCCTGTATATAGCCTCCACATTGACTCTGTACTGTAATACCCTGTATATATCCTCCACATTGACTCTGTACTGTAACACCCTGTATATAGCCTCCACATTGACTCTGTACCGTAATACCCTGTATATAGCCTCCACATTGACTCTGTACCGTAACACCCTGTATATAGCCTCCACATTAACTCTGTACCAGTACCCCCTGTATATAGTCTCCACATTGACTCTGTACCAGTACCCCCTGTATATAGTCTCCACATTGACTCTGTACCGTAATACCCTGTATATAGTCTCCACATTGACTCTGTATCGGTATCCCCTGTATATAGTCTCCAAATTTACTCTGTACCAGTACCCCCTGTATATAGTCTCCACATTGACTCTGTACCGTAATACCCTGTATATAGTCTCCACATTGACTCTGTACCGGTATCCCCTGTATATAGCCTCCACAATGACTCTGTACCGGTACCCCCTGTATATAGCCTCCACATTGACTCTGTACCGGTACCCCCTGTATATAGCCTCCACATTGACTCTGTACCGTAACACCCTGTATATAGCCTCCACATTGACTCTGTACCAGTACCCCCTGTATATAGCCTCCACATTGACTCTGTACCGGTACCCCTGTATATAACCTCCATATTGACTCTGTACCGTTACCCCCTGTATATAGCCTCCACATTGACTCTGTACCGGTACCCCCTGTATTTAGTCTCCACATTGACTCTGTACCGGTACCCCCTGTATATAGCCTCCACATTGACTCTATACCGGTACCCCCTTTTTTTAGCCTCCACATTGACTCTGTACCAGTACCCCCTGTATATAGCCTCCACATTGACTCTGTACCAGTACTCCCTGTATATAGCCTCCACATTGACTCTGTACCGTAACACCCTGTATATAGCCTCCACATTGACTCTGTACCAGTACCCCCTGTATATAGCCTCCACATTGACTCTCTACCGGTACCCCTTGTATATAGTCTCCACATTGACTCTGTACCGTAATACCCTGTATATAGCCTCCACATTGACTCTGTACCGGTACCCCCTGTATATAGTCTCCACATTGACTCTGTACCGGTACCCCCTGTATATAGCCTCCACATTGACTCTGTACCGGTACCCCCTGTATTTAGCCTCCACATTGACTCTGTACCAGTACCCCCTGTATATAGCCTCCACATTGACTCTGTACCGTAACACCCTGTATATAGCCTCCACATTGACTCTGTACCAATACCCCCTGTATATAGCCTCCACATTGACTCTGTACCGTAACACCATGTATATAGCCTCCACATTGACTCTGTACCAGTACCCCCTGTATATAGCCTCCACATTGACTCTGTACCGTAACACCCTGTATATAGCCTCCACATTGACTCTGTACCGTAACACCCTGTGTATAGTCTCCACATTGACTCTGTACCGTAACACCCTGTATATAGCCTCCACATTGACTCTGTACCAGTACTCCCTGTATATAGCCTCCACATTGACTCTGTACCGGTACCCCCTGTATATAGCGTCCACATTGACTCTGTACCGGTACCCCCTGTATATAGCCTCCACATTGACTCTGTACCGTAACACCCTGTATATAGCCTCCACATTGACTCTGTACCAGTACCCCCTGTATATAGTCTCCACATTGACTCTGTACCAGTACTCCCTGTATATAGCCTCCACATTGACTCTGTACCGTAACACCCTGTATATAGCCTCCACATTGACTCTGTACCAGTACCCCCTGTATATAGCCTCCACATTGACTCTGTACCGTAATACCCTGTATATAGCCTCCACATTGACTCTGTACCGTAACACCCTGTGTATAGTCTCCACATTGACTCTGTACCGTAACACCCTGTATATAGCCTCCACATTGACTCTGTACCGTAACACCCTGTATATAGCCTCCACATTGACTCTGTACTGTAACACCCTGTATATAGCCTCCACATCGACTCTGTACTGTAACACCCTGTATATAGCCTCCACATTGACTCTGTACCAGTACCCCCTGTATATAGTCTCCACATTGACTCTGTACCGTAACACCCTGTATATAGCCTCCACATTGACTCTGTACCGTAACACCCTGTGTATAGTCTCCACATTGACTCTGTACCGTAACACCCTGTATATAGCCTCCACATTGACTCTGTACCAGTACTCCCTGTATATAGCCTCCACATTGACTCTGTACCGTAACACCCTGTATATAGCCTCCACATTGACTCTGTACCAGTACCCCCTGTATATAGCCTCCACATTGACTCTGTACCGTAATACCCTGTATATAGCCTCCACATTGACTCTGTACCGTAACACCCTGTGTATAGTCTCCACATTGACTCTGTACCGTAACACCCTGTATATAGCCTCCACATTGACTCTGTACCGTAACACCCTGTATATAGCCTCCACATTGACTCTGTACTGTAACACCCTGTATATAGCCTCCACATCGACTCTGTACTGTAACACCCTGTATATAGCCTCCACATTGACTCTGTACCGTAATACCCTGTATATAGCATCCACATTGACTCTGTACCGTAACACCCTGTACATAGCCTCCACATTGACTCTGTACCAGTACCCCCTGTATATAGTCTCCACATTGACTCTGTACCAGTACTCCCTGTATATAGCCTCCACATTGACTCTGTACCGTAACACCCTGTATATAGCCTCCACATTGACTCTGTACCAGTACCCCCTGTATATAGCCTCCACATTGACTCTGTACCGTAATACCCTGTATATAGCCTCCAGATTGACTCTGTACCGTAACACCCTGTGTATAGTCTCCACATTGACTCTGTACCGTAACACCCTGTATATAGTTTCCACATTGACTCTGTACCGTAACACCCTGTATATAGCCTCCACATTGACTCTGTACTGTAACACCCTGTATATAGCCTCCACATCGACTCTGTACTGTAACACCCTGTATATAGCCTCCACATTGACTCTGTACCGTAATACCCTGTATATAGCCTCCACATTGACTCTGTACCAGTACCCCCTGTATATAGTCTCCACATTGACTCTGTACCAGTACCCCCTGTATATAGTCTCCACATTGACTCTGTACCGTAATACCCTGTGTATAGCCTCCACATTGACTCTGTACCGGTACCCCCTGTATATAGCCTCCACATTGACTCTGTACCGTAACACCCTGTATATAGCCTCCACATTGACTCTGTACCAGTACCCCCTGTATATAGCCTCCACATTGACTCTGTACCGGTACCCCCTGTATATAGCCTCCACATTAACTCTGTACCGTTACCCCCTGTATATAGCCTCCACATTGACTCTGTACCGTAACACCCTGTATATAGCCTCCACATTGACTCTGTACCAGTACTCCCTGTATATAGCCTCCACATTGACTCTGTACCGTAACACCCTGTATATAGCCTCCACATTGACTCTGTACCAGTACCCCCTGTATATAGCCTCCACATTGACTCTGTACCGTAACACCCTGTATATAGCCTCCACATTGACTCTGTACCGTAACACCCTGTGTATAGTCTCCACATTGACTCTGTACCGTAACACCCTGTATATAGCCTCCACATTGACTCTGTACCGTAACACCCTGTATATAGCCTCCACATTGACTCTGTACTGTAACACCCTGTATATAGCCTCCACATCGACTCTGTACTGTAACACCCTGTATATAGCCTCCACATTGACTCTGTACCGTAATACCCTGTATATAGCCTCCACATTGACTCTGTACCGTAACACCCTGTATATAGCCTCCACATTGACTCTGTACCAGTACCCCCTGTATATAGTCTCCACATTGACTCTGTACCAGTACCCCCTGTATATAGTCTCCACATTGACTCTGTACCGTAATACCCTGTGTATAGCCTCCACATTGACTCTGTACCGGTACCCCCTGTATATAGCCTCCACATTGACTCTGTACCGTAACACCCTGTATATAGCCTCCACATTGACTCTGTACCAGTACCCCCTGTATATAGCCTCCACATTGACTCTGTACCGGTACCCCCTGTATATAGCCTCCACATTAACTCTGTACCGTTACCCCCTGTATATAGCCTCCACATTGACTCTGTACCGTAACACCCTGTATATAGCCTCCACATTGACTCTGTACCAGTACTCCCTGTATATAGCCTCCACATTGACTCTGTACCGTAACACCCTGTATATAGCCTCCACATTGACTCTGTACCAGTACCCCCTGTATATAGCCTCCACATTGACTCTGTACCGTAACACCCTGTATATAGCCTCCACATTGACTCTGTACCGTAACACCCTGTGTATAGTCTCCACATTGACTCTGTACCGTAACACCCTGTATATAGCCTCCACATTGACTCTGTACCGTAACACCCTGTATATAGCCTCCACATTGACTCTGTACTGTAACACCCTGTATATAGCCTCCACATCGACTCTGTACTGTAACACCCTGTATATAGCCTCCACATTGACTCTGTACCGTAATACCCTGTATATAGCCTCCACATTGACTCTGTACCGTAACACCCTGTATATAGCCTCCACATTGACTCTGTACCAGTACCCCCTGTATATAGTCTCCACATTGACTCTGTACCAGTACCCCCTGTATATAGTCTCCACATTGACTCTGTACCGTAATACCCTGTGTATAGCCTCCACATTGACTCTGTACCGGTACCCCCTGTATATAGCCTCCACATTGACTCTGTACCGTAACACCCTGTATATAGCCTCCACATTGACTCTGTACCAGTACCCCCTGTATATAGCCTCCACATTGACTCTGTACCGGTACCCCCTGTATATAGCCTCCACATTAACTCTGTACCGTTACCCCCTGTATATAGCCTCCACATTGACTCTGTACCGTAACACCCTGTATATAGCCTCCACATTGACTCTGTACCAGTACTCCCTGTATATAGCCTCCACATTGACTCTGTACCGTAACACCCTGTATATAGCCTCCACATTGACTCTGTACCAGTACCCCCTGTATATAGCCTCCACATTGACTCTGTACCGTAACACCCTGTATATAGCCTCCACATTGACTCTGTACCGTAACACCCTGTGTATAGTCTCCACATTGACTCTGTACCGTAACACCCTGTATATAGCCTCCACATTGACTCTGTACCGTAACACCCTGTATATAGCCTCCACATTGACTCTGTACTGTAACACCCTGTATATAGCCTCCACATTGACTCTGTACTGTAACACCCTGTATATAGCCTCCACATTGACTCTGTACTGTAACACCCTGTATATAGCCTCCACATTGACTCTGTACCGTAATACCCTGTATATAGCCTCCACATTGACTCTGTACCGTAGCACCCTGTATATAGCCTCCACATTGACTCTGTACCGTAACACCCTGTATATAGCCTCCACATTGACTCTGTACTGTAACACCCTGTATATAGCCTCCACATTGACTCTGTACTGTAACACCCTGTATATAGCCTCCACATTGACTCTGTACTGTAACACCCTGTATATAGCCTCCACATTGACTCTGTACCGTAATACCCTGTATATAGCCTCCACATTGACTCTGTACCGTAGCACCCTGTATATAGCCTCCACATTGACTCTGTACCGTAACACCCTGTATATAGCCTCCACATTGACTCTGTACTGTAACACCCTGTATATAGCCTCCACATTGACTCTGTACTGTAACACCCTGTACATAGCCTCACTATTGTTATTTCACTGCTGCTGTTTAATTATTTGTGACTTTTATTTTCAATTTTTTACTTAACACTAATTAAAAAAATGTTCTATGTTCTTAAAGCATTGTTGGTTAAGGGCTTGTAAGTAAGCATTTCACTGTAAGGTCTAAACCTGTTGTTTTCGGCTTATGTGACAATACTATTTGATTTGATTTGATCTGCTCAGGGATAAAAACACAGCTCACAGGTCTTGGTGGAGAGAACAGGGAACCCCTCCGGTGAGTTACTGTCACCGTTGAGAGTGGCTGCTGACACTGGCCATATATCACATTCAACCCTGTTCCACGTCTATCGCAACCCAACGGAGGGAGAGGGGGGCGGGGGGGTTGCCTTGGAGACCTCGCCACCTCCCTTCTAGGTAGCTCGTCCTTTACAACATCATGACGCTGCCTGGAACAGCGGTGAGGTAGCTAGTGCTTTACTTGGGATCTGCAAAGACACAGAGGATGGAGGTGGCTGGGAGAGCGGCTGATATTCATCATTTTATATGAGCGTAAATCCATGTTAAAACACAGCAAGATGCCTGTTTGGGTTGGTTTCAAACATTTTCTACATGGATGGTTGTTATTTTATTATAAGGAATTCCTTGGCTTTCTTCAAAATTACCATCACATCTATTCGAATGGGAAGAGCCTCACTGATGATAATAATAAGATCAATTTCAGTCTGATTTTCATAACCCTTCTCGTGGAATCATCCTCTGTTTTGTTTTTAACAATTGGGGATCAAAACAGCAGCGAGGCTGTGATGATGAGAGACACACCTGTTCGTTCAAGTTCATACAACTATCAAACCTCGTCATCATCATCGTCATCATCGTAATCATCGCCATCCCCAACTGTAGTCTGTCTTACTGACTGTGTTCAGTATGTTTGATTAGCAACAGAGACGCCTAGAACCAGGGTAGAACCAGGGTAGAACCAGGGTAGAACCAGGGTAGAACTAGCTAGTGCCCCTTAGGAGCGGCAGGTGTCTCCAACAACATGCTCTATAGCCGCGGCACATCTTTCTCTCCGGGGTGGATCATGTCAGATAGACAAGCAGAACACAGTAGCCTCCATGCACCTCCATGTCTGTCATAATCAGACTAGTTTCTCTCCAGTCACTCAGCATTCAGAGAGAGAAAACATGCAACAATCACCCTGATGCCGCGGTCTCTGCCGCGCTGCTCCCTCCACTGGGGTTGGTGCTGGGGTTGGTGCTGGAGTTGGTGCTGGGGAGACCTGACACGTCTCCTTCTCATGAACACAGAAAATGGATCCTCCTTACTGTTGCTCTCCTTCTCTCTGAGTTTCACTGGAAGTTAAACAGACATGAATGGTAATGTAGTATTGTTCCCTGTCTACCTCTATCTGTTTCTCATTCTCTCCCTCTGTCTACCTCCTGTCTCTCACAATTCGCCATCATTCAGCCAGTTGACAAAAGAGCCCCACGAGCGCATCGCCTCACCCGGATCCTCTCTCATCTCTTCGAGATCCTCATTAAAGGGGAGGCGTCATGTGAATGGGCAGAAACGGTTCACATAGAAAGTGAAAAAATTATCCTGCATCATCAGCTAGTTTGGAACAGCACATGTTGACCTATCTAAAAAAAACCGACCACATTAGTTGAGCCAAGAAAGACACCTATTTATGTGGGTTGTTTTAAATAGCCAGCCAGCCAGCAAGCCAGTCAGCCAGCCAGCTAGCAAGCCAGTCAGCCAGCCAGCCAGCCAGACAACCAGCCAGACAACCAGCCAGCTAGCAAGCCAGTCAGCCAGCCAGACAGCCAGCCAGACAACCAGCCAGCCAGCTAGCCAGACAACCAGCCAGACAACCAGCCAGCTAGCAAGCCAGCTAGCAAGCCAGTCAGCCAGCCAGCCAGACAACCAGCCAGCAAGCAAGCCAGTCAGTCAGCCAGCCAGCCAGCCAGCCAGCTAGCAAGCCAGTCAGCTGTGCCCCGGAGCAGGGCCAACTAGCCCTGGGATAAGGTTGGTGCTATCTGTGCTCCGGAGCAGGGCCAACTAGCCCTGGGATAAGGTTAGTGCTATCTGTGCTCCGGAGCAGGGCCAACTAGCCCTGGGATAAGGTTAGTGCTATCTGTGCTCCGGAGCAGGGCCAACTAGCCCTGGGATAAGGTTAGTGCTATCTGTGCTCCGGAGCAGGGCCAACTAGCCCTGGGATAAGGTTAGTGCTATCTGTGCTCCGGAGCAGGGCCAACTAGCCCTGGGATAAGGTTAGTGCTAACCCACTTTAGAATGTGCAAGTGTGTAGTGACTTCATTACAATGAAACATAACCACTGTCCCAGTCTGAAGTGTGTAGTGACTTCATTACCATCAGCCTGAAGAAGGGTTGTTTCTGACTCGTACAGTCCACCTTCGATGTTCCCAAAAGCCAAACTGCAAAAATATTCAATGAGATCCAGAAATATGTCTCTCATTTAAAATTAGAGCATAGATTGGTTGAAATGAAAATACATAACATGGCCTGTTTACAGTTATGTATGGTCAAAAGACTATATTGCTCCCACGTCTAGCTAGGACTGCCCCCCCCCCCCCCCCAAGGCCCAACTTCCTGCCTTTATCCCATCACTAACACACTTACCACAGTACAATGAATGGGCAAGAGGGGGAGACACAAACTAAGCTACACTAATAATAATGAATGAAGGTACACTAATAACATGAAGGTACACTAATAACAAATGAATATATCTCAATCATAAATCATAAAGGTACTACCTAATATTTAATCACATACATTCATATTATATTATATTATAATATATATATATATATATATATACAGTGCCTTGCGAAAGTATTCGGCCCCCTTGAACTTTGCGACCTTTTGCCACATTTCAGGCTTCAAACATTTTTGTGAAGAATCAACAACAAGTGGGACACAATCATGAAGTGGAACGACATTTATTGGATATTTCAAACTTTTTTAACAAATCAAAAACTGAAAAATTGGGCGTGCAAAATTATTCAGCCCCCTTAAGTTAATACTTTGTAGCGCCACCTTTTGCTGCGATTACAGCCAGATAAAATCTCCCTTAGCCCAGGGATAAAATCTCCCTTAGCCCAGGGATAAAATCTCCCTTAGCCCAGGGATAAAATCTCCCTTAGCCCAGGGCCAAAATCTCCCTTAGCCCAGGGCCAAAATCTCCCTTAGCCCCAGGGATAAAATCTCCCTTAGCCCAGGGATAAAATCTCCCTTAGCCCTGGGTAAGGTGCAGTGTGAACACACCTATTATGAAGCAAGGCTTTTTTTAGAGACTACAGTCAGAGTGGAGAAGCAGCTTACTTTAGGAAAGCAGCACATGCTAGTGAGTGTGTGTGTGTGTGTGTGTGTGTGTGTGTGTGTGTGTGTGTGTGTGTGTGTGTGTGTGTGTGTGTAGGGAGTTCCATTGAGACCAGGGTGTCATCATTAGGGCTGTGGCGGTCATGACATTCTGTCAATTGGTGATTGTCAAGCAAATAACTGTCAGTCTCACGGTAATTGACCAATAATTGTCATAAACACATTTAGCGTCTCCTGGTTTCCACTCACAGCCTTCATCACTGATATGCAGACCTTTATAACATCTACATTTAAAAAGTCTAATAAATCCATGTAATATAGTCTACACCATCACCATAAATCCATGTAATATAGTCTACACCATCACAATAAATCCATGTAATATAGTCTGTCTACACCATCACAATAAATCCATGTAATATAGTCTACACCATCACAATAAATCCATGTAATATAGTCTACACCATCACAATAAATCCATGTAATATAGTCTACACCATCACAATAAATCCATGTAATATAGTCTACACCATCACAATAAATCCATGTAATATAGTCTACACCATCACAATAAATCCATGTAATATAGTCTACACCATCACAATAAATCCATGTAATATAGTCTACACCTTCACAATAAATCCATGTAATATAGTCTACACCTTCACAATAAATCCATGTAATATAGTCTACACCATCACAATAAATCCATGTAATATAGTCTACACCATCACAATCAATCCATGTAATATAGTCTACACCATCACAATAAATCCATGTAATACAGTCTACACCATCACAATAAATCCATGTAATATAGTCTACACCATCACAATAAATACATGTAATATAGTCTACACCATCACAATAAATCCATGTAATATAGTCTACACCATCACAATAAATCCATGTAATATAGTCTGTCTACACCATCACAATAAATCCATGTAATATAGTCTACACCATCACAATAAATCCATGTAATATAGTCTGTCTACACCATCACAATAAATCCATGTAATATAGTCTACACCATCACAATAAATCCATGTAATATAGTCTACACCATCACAATAAATCCATGTAATATAGTCTACACCATCACAATAAATCCATGTAATATAGTCTACACCATCACAATAAATCCATGTAATATAGTCTACACCATCACAATAAATCCATGTAATATAGTCTACACCATCACAATAAATCCATGTAATATAGTCTACACCATCACAATAAATCCATGTAATATAGTCTACACCATCACAATAAATCCATGTAATATAGTCTACACCATCACAATAAATCCATGTAATATAGTCTACACCATCACAATAAATCCATGTAATATAGTCTACACCTTCACAATAAATCCATGTAATATAGTCTACACCTTCACAATAAATCCATGTAATATAGTCTACACCATCACAATAAATCCATGTAATATAGTCTACACCATCACAATCAATCCATGTAATATAGTCTACACCATCACAATAAATCCATGTAATACAGTCTACACCATCACAATAAATCCATGTAATATAGTCTACACCATCACAATAAATACATGTAATATAGTCTACACCATCACAATAAATCCATGTAATATAGTCTACACCATCACAATAAATCCATGTAATATAGTCTGTCTACACCATCACAATAAATCCATGTAATATAGTCTACACCATCACAATAAATCCATGTAATATAGTCTGTCTACACCATCACAATAAATCCATGTAATATAGTCTACACCATCACAATAAATCCATGTAATATAGTCTACACCATCACAATAAATCCATGTAATATAGTCTACACCATCACAATAAATCCATGTAATATAGTCTACACCATCACAATAAATCCATGTAATATAGTCTGTCTACACCATCACAATAAATCCATGTAATATAGTCTACACCATCACAATAAATCCATGTAATATAGTCTACACCATCACAATAAATCCATGTAATACAGTCTACACCATCACAATAAATCCATGTAATATAGTCTACACCATCACAATAAATACATGTAATATAGTCTACACCATCACAATAAATCCATGTAATATAGTCTACACCATCACAATAAATCCATGTAATATAGTCTACACCATCACAATAAATCCATGTAATATAGTCTACACCATCACAATAAATCCATGTAATATAGTCTGTCTACACCATCACAATAAATCCATGTAATATAGTCTGTCTACACCATCACAATAAATCCATGTAATATAGTCTGTCTACACCATCACAATAAATCCATGTAATATAGTCTGTCTACACCATCACAATAAATCCATGTAATATAGTCTACACCATCACAATAAATCCATGTAATATAGTCTACACCATCACAATAAATCCATGTAATATAGACTACACCATCACAATAAATCCATGTAATATAGTCTACACCATCACCATAAATCCATGTAATATAGTCTACACCATCACAATAAATCCATGTAATATAGTCTACACCATCACAATAAATCCATGTAATATAGTCTACACCATCACAATAAATCCATGTAATATAGTCTACACCATCACAATAAATCCATGTAATATAGTCTACACCATCACAATAAATCCATGTAATATAGTCTACACCCTCACAATAAATCCATATAATATAGTCTACACCATCACAATAAATCCATGTAATATAGTCTACACCATCACAATAAATCCATGTAATATAGTCTACACCATCACAATAAATCCATGTAATATAGTCTACACCCTCACAATAAATCCATGTAATATAGTCTACACCATCACAATAAATCCATGTAATATAGTCTACACCATCACAATAAATCCATGTAATATAGTCTACACCATCACAATAAATCCATGTAATATAGTCTACCTACACCATCACAATAAATCCATGTAATATAGTCTACCTACACCATCACAATAAATCCATGTAATATAGTCTACACCATCACAATAAATCCATGTAATATAGTCTACACCATCACAATAAATCCATGTAATATAGTCTACCTACACCATCACAATAAATCCATGTAATATAGTCTACCTACACCATCACAATAAATCCATGTAATATAGTCTACACCATCACAATAAATCCATGTAATATAGTCTACACCATCACAATAAATCCATGTAATATAGTCTACACCATCACAATAAATCCATGTAATATAGTCTACACCATCACAATAAATCCATGTAATATAGTCTACACCATCACAATAAATCCATGTAATATAGCCTACACCATCACAATAAATCCATGTAATATAGTCTACACCATCACAATAAATCCATGTAATATAGTCTACACCCTCACAATAAATCCATGTAATATAGTCTACACCATCACAATAAATCCATGTAATATAGTCTACACCATCACAATAAATCCATGTAATATAGTCTTCACCTTCACAATAAATCCATGTAATATAGTCTACACCATCACAATAAATCCATGTAATATAGTCTACACCATCACAATAAATCCATGTAATATAGTCTTCACCTTCACAATAAATCCATGTAATATAGTCTACACCATCACAATAAATCCATGTAATATAGTCTACACCATCACAATAAATCCATGTAATATAGTCTACACCTTCACAATAAATCCATGTAATATAGTCTACACCATCACAATAAATCCATGTAATATAGTCTACACCATCACAATAAATCCATGTAATATAGTCTACACCATCACCATAAATCCATGTAATATAGTCTACACCATCACAATAAATCCATGTAATATAGTCTACACCTTCACAATAAATCCATGTAATATAGTCTACACCATCACAATAAATCCATGTAATATAGTCTACACCATCACAATAAATCCATGTAATATAGTCTGTCTACACCATCACAATAAATCCATGTAATATAGTCTACACCATCACAATAAATCCATGTAATATAGTCTACACCATCACAATAAATCCATGTAATACAGTCTACACCATCACAATAAATCCATGTAATATAGTCTACACCATCACAATAAATACATGTAATATAGTCTACACCATCACAATAAATCCATGTAATATAGTCTACACCATCACAATAAATCCATGTAATATAGTCTGTCTACACCATCACAATAAATCCATGTAATATAGTCTACACCATCACAATAAATCCATGTAATATAGTCTGTCTACACCATCACAATAAATCCATGTAATATAGTCTACACCATCACAATAAATCCATGTAATATAGTCTACACCATCACAATAAATCCATGTAATATAGTCTACACCATCACAATAAATCCATGTAATATAGTCTACACCATCACAATAAATCCATGTAATATAGTCTGTCTACACCATCACAATAAATCCATGTAATATAGTCTACACCATCACAATAAATCCATGTAATATAGTCTACACCATCACAATAAATCCATGTAATACAGTCTACACCATCACAATAAATCCATGTAATATAGTCTACACCATCACAATAAATACATGTAATATAGTCTACACCATCACAATAAATCCATGTAATATAGTCTACACCATCACAATAAATCCATGTAATATAGTCTGTCTACACCATCACAATAAATCCATGTAATATAGTCTACACCATCACAATAAATCCATGTAATATAGTCTGTCTACACCATCACAATAAATCCATGTAATATAGTCTACACCATCACAATAAATCCATGTAATATAGTCTACACCATCACAATAAATCCATGTAATATAGTCTACACCGTCACAATAAATCCATGTAATATAGTCTACACCATCACAATAAATCCATGTAATATAGTCTACACCATCACAATAAATACATGTAATATAGTCTACACCATCACAATAAATCCATGTAATATAGTTTACCTACACCATCACAATAAATCCATGTAATATAGTCTACCTACACCATCACAATAAATCCATGTAATATAGCCTACCTACACCATCACAATAAATCCATGTAATATAGTCTACACCTCCACAATAAATACATATAATATAGCCTACACCATCACAATAAATCCATGTAATATAGTCTACCTACACCATCACAATAAATCCATGTAATATAGTCTACACCATCACAATAAATCCATGTAATATAGTCTACACCATCACAATAAATCCATGTAATATAGTCTACACCATCACAATAAATCCATGTAATATAGTCTACACCCTCACAATAAATCCATATAATATAGTCTACACCATCACAATAAATCCATGTAATATAGTCTACACCATCACAATAAATCCATGTAATATAGTCTACACCATCACAATAAATCCATGTAATATAGTCTACACCCTCACAATAAATCCATGTAATATAGTCTACACCATCACAATAAATCCATGTAATATAGTCTACACCATCACAATAAATCCATGTAATATAGTCTACACCATCACAATAAATCCATGTAATATAGTCTACCTACACCATCACAATAAATCCATGTAATATAGTCTACCTACACCATCACAATAAATCCATGTAATATAGTCTACACCATCACAATAAATCCATGTAATATAGTCTACACCATCACAATAAATCCATGTAATATAGTCTACCTACACCATCACAATAAATCCATGTAATATAGTCTACCTACACCATCACAATAAATCCATGTAATATAGTCTACACCATCACAATAAATCCATGTAATATAGTCTACACCATCACAATAAATCCATGTAATATAGTCTACACCATCACAATAAATCCATGTAATATAGTCTACACCATCACAATAAATCCATGTAATATAGTCTACACCATCACAATAAATCCATGTAATATAGCCTACACCATCACAATAAATCCATGTAATATAGTCTACACCATCACAATAAATCCATGTAATATAGTCTACACCATCACAATAAATCCATGTAATATAGTCTACACCATCACAATAAATCCATGTAATATAGTCTACACCATCACAATAAATCCATGTAATATAGTCTTCACCTTCACAATAAATCCATGTAATATAGTCTACACCATCACAATAAATCCATGTAATATAGTCTACACCATCACAATAAATCCATGTAATATAGTCTTCACCTTCACAATAAATCCATGTAATATAGTCTACACCATCACAATAAATCCATGTAATATAGTCTACACCATCACAATAAATCCATGTAATATAGTCTACACCTTCACAATAAATCCATGTAATATAGTCTACACCATCACAATAAATCCATGTAATATAGTCTACACCATCACAATAAATCCATGTAATATAGTCTACACCATCACCATAAATCCATGTAATATAGTCTACACCATCACAATAAATCCATGTAATATAGTCTACACCTTCACAATAAATCCATGTAATATAGTCTACACCATCACAATAAATCCATGTAATATAGTCTACACCATCACAATAAATCCATGTAATATAGTCTGTCTACACCATCACAATAAATCCATGTAATATAGTCTACACCATCACAATAAATCCATGTAATATAGTCTACACCATCACAATAAATCCATGTAATACAGTCTACACCATCACAATAAATCCATGTAATATAGTCTACACCATCACAATAAATACATGTAATATAGTCTACACCATCACAATAAATCCATGTAATATAGTCTACACCATCACAATAAATCCATGTAATATAGTCTGTCTACACCATCACAATAAATCCATGTAATATAGTCTACACCATCACAATAAATCCATGTAATATAGTCTGTCTACACCATCACAATAAATCCATGTAATATTGTCTACACCATCACAATAAATCCATGTAATATAGTCTACACCATCACAATAAATCCATGTAATATAGTCTACACCATCACAATAAATCCATGTAATATAGTCTACACCATCACAATAAATCCATGTAATATAGTCTGTCTACACCATCACAATAAATCCATGTAATATAGTCTACACCATCACAATAAATCCATGTAATATAGTCTACACCATCACAATAAATCCATGTAATACAGTCTACACCATCACAATAAATCCATGTAATATAGTCTACACCATCACAATAAATACATGTAATATAGTCTACACCATCACAATAAATCCATGTAATATAGTCTACACCATCACAATAAATCCATGTAATATAGTCTGTCTACACCATCACAATAAATCCATGTAATATAGTCTACACCATCACAATAAATCCATGTAATATAGTCTGTCTACACCATCACAATAAATCCATGTAATATAGTCTACACCATCACAATAAATCCATGTAATATAGTCTACACCATCACAATAAATCCATGTAATATAGTCTACACCGTCACAATAAATCCATGTAATATAGTCTACACCATCACAATAAATCCATGTAATATAGTCTACACCATCACAATAAATACATGTAATATAGTCTACACCATCACAATAAATCCATGTAATATAGTTTACCTACACCATCACAATAAATCCATGTAATATAGTCTACCTACACCATCACAATAAATCCATATAATATAGCCTACCTACACCATCACAATAAATCCATGTAATATAGTCTACACCTCCACAATAAATACATATAATATAGCCTACACCATCACAATAAATCCATGTAATATAGTCTACCTACACCATCACAATAAATCCATGTAATATAGTCTACACCATCACAATAAATCCATGTAATATAGTCTACACCATCACAATAAATCCATGTAATATAGTCTACACCATCACAATAAATCCATGTAATATAGTCTACACCATCACAATAAATCCATGTAATATAGTCTACACCATCACAATAAATCCATGTAATATAGTCTACACCATCACAATAAATCCATGTA
Source organism: Oncorhynchus clarkii lewisi (assembly GCF_045791955.1). Taxonomy (NCBI): domain Eukaryota; kingdom Metazoa; phylum Chordata; class Actinopteri; order Salmoniformes; family Salmonidae; genus Oncorhynchus; species Oncorhynchus clarkii. The sequence goes on from NC_092162.1 coordinate 74,832,211, forward strand.
ATATAGTCTACACCATCACAATAAATCCATGTAATATAGTCTACACCATCACAATAAATCCATGTAATATAGTCTACACCATCACAATAAATCCATGTAATATAGTCTACACCATCACAATAAATCCATGTAATATAGTCTACACCATCACAATAAATCCATGTAATATAGTCTGTCTACACCATCACAATAAATCCATGTAATATAGTCTACACCATCACAATAAATCCATGTAATATAGTCTACACCATCACAATAAATCCATGTAATATAGTCTACACCATCACAATAAATCCATGTAATATAGTCTACACCATCACAATAAATCCATGTAATATAGTCTACACCATCACAATAAATCCATGTAATATAGTCTACACCATCACAATAAATCCATGTAATATAGTCTACACCATCACAATAAATCCATGTAATATAGTCTACCTACACCATCACAATAAATCCATGTAATATAGTCTACCTACACCATCACAATAAATCCATGTAATATAGTCTACACCATCACAATAAATCCATGTAATATAGTCTACACCATCACAATAAATCCATGTAATATAGTCTACACCATCACAATAAATCCATGTAATATAGTCTACACCATCACAATAAATCCATGTAATATAGTCTACACCATCACAATAAATCCATGTAATATAGCCTACACCATCACAATAAATCCATGTAATATAGTCTACACCATCACAATAAATCCATGTAATATAGTCTACACCCTCACAATAAATCCATGTAATATAGTCTACACCATCACAATAAATCCATGTAATATAGTCTACACCATCACAATAAATCCATGTAATATAGTCTTCACCTTCACAATAAATCCATGTAATATAGTCTACACCATCACAATAAATCCATGTAATATAGTCTACACCATCACAATAAATCCATGTAATATAGTCTTCACCTTCACAATAAATCCATGTAATATAGTCTACACCATCACAATAAATCCATGTAATATAGTCTACACCATCACAATAAATCCATGTAATATAGTCTACACCTTCACAATAAATCCATGTAATATAGTCTACACCATCACAATAAATCCATGTAATATAGTCTACACCATCACCATAAATCCATGTAATATAGTCTACACCATCACCATAAATCCATGTAATATAGTCTACACCATCACAATAAATCCATGTAATATAGTCTACACCTTCACAATAAATCCATGTAATATAGTCTACACCATCACAATAAATCCATGTAATATAGTCTACACCATCACAATAAATCCATGTAATATAGTCTGTCTACACCATCACAATAAATCCATGTAATATAGTCTACACCATCACAATAAATCCATGTAATATAGTCTACACCATCACAATAAATCCATGTAATACAGTCTACACCATCACAATAAATCCATGTAATATAGTCTACACCATCACAATAAATACATGTAATATAGTCTACACCATCACAATAAATCCATGTAATATAGTCTACACCATCACAATAAATCCATGTAATATAGTCTGTCTACACCATCACAATAAATCCATGTAATATAGTCTACACCATCACAATAAATCCATGTAATATAGTCTGTCTACACCATCACAATAAATCCATGTAATATAGTCTACACCATCACAATAAATCCATGTAATATAGTCTACACCATCACAATAAATCCATGTAATATAGTCTACACCATCACAATAAATCCATGTAATATAGTCTACACCATCACAATAAATCCATGTAATATAGTCTGTCTACACCATCACAATAAATCCATGTAATATAGTCTACACCATCACAATAAATCCATGTAATATAGTCTACACCATCACAATAAATCCATGTAATACAGTCTACACCATCACAATAAATCCATGTAATATAGTCTACACCATCACAATAAATACATGTAATATAGTCTACACCATCACAATAAATCCATGTAATATAGTCTACACCATCACAATAAATCCATGTAATATAGTCTGTCTACACCATCACAATAAATCCATGTAATATAGTCTACACCATCACAATAAATCCATGTAATATAGTCTGTCTACACCATCACAATAAATCCATGTAATATAGTCTGTCTACACCATCACAATAAATCCATGTAATATAGTCTGTCTACACCATCACAATAAATCCATGTAATATAGTCTGTCTACACCATCACAATAAATCCATGTAATATAGTCTACACCATCACAATAAATCCATGTAATATAGTCTACACCATCACAATAAATCCATGTAATATAGACTACACCATCACAATAAATCCATGTAATATAGTCTACACCATCACCATAAATCCATGTAATATAGTCTACACCATCACAATAAATCCATGTAATATAGTCTACACCATCACCATAAATCCATGTAATATAGTCTGTCTACACCATCACAATAAATCCATGTAATATAGTCTACACCATCACAATAAATCCATGTAATATAGTCTACCTACACCATCACAATAAATCCATGTAATATAGTCTGTCTACACCATCACAATAAATCCATGTAATATAGTCTGTCTACACCATCACAATAAATCCATGTAATATAGTCTACCTACACCATCACAATAAATCCATGTAATATAGTCTGTCTACACCATCACAATAAATCCATGTAATATAGTCTACACCATCACAATACATCCATGTAATATAGTCTACACCATCACAATAAATCCATGTAATATAGTCTACACCATCACAATAAATCCATGTAATATAGTCTACACCATCACAATAAATCCATGTAATATAGTCTACACCATCACAATAAATCCATGTAATATAGCCTACACCATCACAATAAATCCATGTAATATAGTCTACACCATCACAATAAATCCATGTAATATAGTCTACACCATCACAATAAATCCATGTAATATAGTCTACACCATCACAATAAATCCATGTAATATAGTCTACACCATCACAATAAATCCATGTAATATAGTCTACACCATCACAATAAATCCATGTAATATAGTCTGTCTATACCATCACAATAAATCCATGTAATATAGTCTACACCATCACAATAAATCCATGTAATATAGTCTGTCTATACCATCACAATAAATCCATGTAATATAGTCTACCTACACCATCACAGTAAATCCATGTAATATAGTCTACACCATCACCATAAATCCATGTAATATAGTCTTCCTACACCATCACAATAAATCCATGTAATATAGTCTACACCATCACAATAAATCCATGTAATATAGTTTACCTACACCTTCACAATAAATCCATGTAATATAGTCTACACCATCACAATAAATCCATGTAATATAGTCTACACCATCACAATAAATCCATGTAATATAGTCTACACCATCACAATAAATCCATGTAATATAGCTTACCTACACCATCACAATAAATCCATGTAATATAGTCTACACCATCACAATAAATCCATGTAATATAGTCTACCTACACCATCACAATAAATCCATGTAATATAGTTTACCTACACCATCACAATAAATCCATGTAATATAGTCTACCTACACCATCACAATAAATACATGTAATATAGTCTACACCATCACAATAAATCCATGTAATATAGTTTACCTACACCATCACAATAAATCCATGTAATATAGTCTACCTACACCATCACAATAAATCCATGTAATATAGCCTACCTACACCATCACAATAAATCCATGTAATATAGTCTACACCTCCACAATAAATACATATAATATAGCCTACACCATCACAATAAATCCATGTAATATAGTCTACCTACACCATCACAATAAATCCATGTAATATAGTCTACACCATCACAATAAATCCATGTAATATAGTCTACACCATCACAATAAATCCATGTAATATAGTCTGTCTACACCATCACAATAAATACATGTAATATAGTCTACCTACACCATCACAATAAATCCATGTAATATAGTCTACACCATCACAATAAATCCATGTAATATAGTCTACACCTTCACAATAAATTCATGTAATATAGTCTACCTACACCATCACAATAAATTAATGTAATATAGTCTACCTACACCATCACAATAAATCCATGTAATATAGTCTACCTACACCATCACAATAAATCCATGTAATATAGTCTACACCATCACAATAAATCCATGTAATATAGTCTACACCTTCACAATAAATCCATGTAATATAGTCTACACCATCACAATAAATCCATGTAATATAGTCTACACCATCACAATAAATCCATGTAATATAGTCTACACCATCACAATAAATCCATGTAATATAGTCTACACCATCACAATAAATCCATGTAATATAGTCTACACCATCACAATAAATCCATGTAATATAGTCTACATCATCACAATAAATCCATGTAATATAGTCTACCTACACCATCACAATAAATCCATGTAATATAGTCTACACCATCACAATAAATCCATGTAATATAGTCTACACCATCACAATAAATCCATGTAATATAGTCTACACCATCACAATAAATCCATGTAATATAGTCTACACCATCACAATAAATCCATGTAATATAGTCTACACCATCACAATAAATCCATGTAATATAGTCTGTCTATACCATCACAATAAATCCATGTAATATAGTCTACACCATCACAATAAATCCATGTAATATAGTCTGTCTATACCATCACAATAAATCCATGTAATATAGTCTACCTACACCATCACAGTAAATCCATGTAATATAGTCTACACCATCACCATAAATCCATGTAATATAGTCTTCCTACACCATCACAATAAATCCATGTAATATAGTCTACACCATCACAATAAATCCATGTAATATAGTTTACCTACACCTTCACAATAAATCCATGTAATATAGTCTACACCATCACAATAAATCCATGTAATATAGTCTACACCATCACAATAAATCCATGTAATATAGTCTACACCATCACAATAAATCCATGTAATATAGCTTACCTACACCATCACAATAAATCCATGTAATATAGTCTACACCATCACAATAAATCCATGTAATATAGTCTACCTACACCATCACAATAAATCCATGTAATATAGTTTACCTACACCATCACAATAAATCCATGTAATATAGTCTACCTACACCATCACAATAAATACATGTAATATAGTCTACACCATCACAATAAATCCATGTAATATAGTTTACCTACACCATCACAATAAATCCATGTAATATAGTCTACCTACACCATCACAATAAATCCATGTAATATAGCCTACCTACACCATCACAATAAATCCATGTAATATAGTCTACACCTCCACAATAAATACATATAATATAGCCTACACCATCACAATAAATCCATGTAATATAGTCTACCTACACCATCACAATAAATCCATGTAATATAGTCTACACCATCACAATAAATCCATGTAATATAGTCTACACCATCACAATAAATCCATGTAATATAGTCTGTCTACACCATCACAATAAATACATGTAATATAGTCTACCTACACCATCACAATAAATCCATGTAATATAGTCTACACCATCACAATAAATCCATGTAATATAGTCTACACCTTCACAATAAATTCATGTAATATAGTCTACCTACACCATCACAATAAATTAATGTAATATAGTCTACCTACACCATCACAATAAATCCATGTAATATAGTCTACCTACACCATCACAATAAATCCATGTAATATAGTCTACACCATCACAATAAATCCATGTAATATAGTCTACACCTTCACAATAAATCCATGTAATATAGTCTACACCATCACAATAAATCCATGTAATATAGTCTACACCATCACAATAAATCCATGTAATATAGTCTACACCATCACAATAAATCCATGTAATATAGTCTACCTACACCATCACAATAAATCCATGTAATATAGTCTACACCATCACAATAAATCCATGTAATATAGTCTACATCATCACAATAAATCCATGTAATATAGTCTACCTACACCATCACAATAAATCCATGTAATATAGTCTACACCATCACAATAAATCCATGTAATATAGTCTACACCATCACAATAAATACATGTAATATAGTCTACACCATCACAATAAATACATGTAATATAGTCTACCTACACCATCACAATAAATCCATGTAATATAGTCTACCTACACCATCACAATAAATCCATGTAATATAGTCTACACCATCAAAATTAACCCGTTATTTTAGACAGGTCTAAAGAAACATGATATTAAGAAAATGTAATCTATTTCAGAAGAACAGAATAGAGCACACTGAGTTGTCCTTATGTTAGGGTCCTGATCTGGCTATTCCATATGGCTGTGGGCTACACTAGTTCATTTAGCAGACAAGATTTGCTTATAATTCCATGACATTATTTTATATTTTTTTATAGTATGAAGAACATATTTGAACATATCTAAATAAAATAGAAATAATATTTTCTCCAAATATTTGAGGGATTGTGCATATACAGCTATTCTCTGTTGAGAGGTTGTTATTAACAAAGACATAGGTATTCCTATATGTTTAATTTAGAGTTATTTATGTAAATGTTGTTGTCATACAAATGTTGAGCTATATGTTTTGATGTTTAATATATTCCAAGGCTGCATAATGAGACTCTAATGATGATTTGAAAAAAAATTGCATAAATGACATGAGCTCTGCTTAGTTTTTTGCGCAGGTTGTACACACTTCATCAGTCTCTCATTCACAATTTTGACAAGCACTTGATAATGCCTCAAATTTCTTGGCAGCATCCCCTTTGTGTGTCCATAGTCCCCCTAAAAAAATCCATACCTTTTGCGGCCAGTGGTCTCTGTTACCTTTGGCTAAATATAATAATTATAATTCCCTTCTCCCTGCTGCGTGGGTTACCTCTCACTCACATGCCTCTCAGTTTTTCCTATTTGTTGCATTACAACCTGTAATTTAAATCGATTTTTGGGGGGGGATTTCATTTAATGGACCTTCACAAAATAGTCCAACTTGGTGAAGTGAAATCAAATAAATTACATATAAAAATAAAATTCAAAGAAATATAAAACTGAAAAGTGGTGCGTGCATATCTATTCCCCCCCTTCGCTATGAAGCCCCTAAATAAGATCTGGTGAAACCAATTACCTTCAGAAGTCACGTAATTAGTTAAATAAATGTCACGATCGTGTGTTAATGGACCAAGCGGCAGCGTACATAGAGTTCCACATGCTTATTAGATGAAACCCACAGAAAACAATAAAGTGCAAAACGAAACGTGAAACTAATGCAGGCAACTATACATAGACAAGATCCCACAAAAACCCAGTGGGAAAAGCCTGCCTAAATATGATCTCCAATCAGAGACAACAATAGACAGCTGCTTCTGATTGTGAACCATACCAGGCCAACATAGAAATAAAAAAAACTAGACTACCCACCCTAGTCACACCCTGACCTAACCAAAATATAGAATAAAAAGGATCTCTGAGGTCAAGGTCGTGACAATAAAGTCCATCTGTGTGCAATCTAAGTGTCACATGATCTGTCACATGATCTCAGTATATATATACACCTGTTCTGAAAGGCCCCAGAGTCTGCAACACCACTAAGCAAGGGGCACCACCAAGCCAGCGGCACCATGAAGATCAAGGAGCTCTAAGTAGTAGTGGAGAAGTGGAGAAGTAGAGATCAAGGTTGGGTAATAAAAAAAAATCAGATACTTTGGACATCACACAGAGCACCATTAAATCCATTATTAAAAAATGAAGCCCTGCCAAGAGAGTGCCGCCAACCAAAGAGCCAGGACCAGGCAAGGAGGAGATATACTGTATTAACCACACCTTTAAGAGGAGATATACTGTATTTACCACACCTTTATGATGAGATATACTGTATTAACCTCACCTTTAAGAGGAGATATACTGTATTAACCACACCTTTAAGAGGATATATACTGTATTAACCTCACCTTTAAGATGAGATGAGATATACTGTATTAACCACATCTTTAAGATGAGATATACTGTATTAACCACACCTTTAAGATGAGATGAGATATACTGTATTAACCACACCTTTAAGAGGATATATACTGTATTAACCCAACCTCTAAGAGGAGATGTACTGTATTAACCACACCTTCAAGATGAGATGAGATATACAGTATTAACCACACCTTTAAGATGAGATATACTGTATTAACCAGACCTCTAAGATGAGATATACTGTATTAACCACACCTCTAAGAGGAGATATACTGTATTAACCACACCTTTAAGATGAGATGAGATATACTGTATTAACCTCACCTTTAAGAGGATAGGAGATATAATGTATTAATCACACCTTTAAGATGAGATATACTGTATTAACCACACCTCTAAGAGGAGATATACTGTATTAACCACACCTTTAAGATGAGATGAGATATACTGTATTTACCTCACCTTTAAGAGGATAGGATATATAATGTATTAATCACACCTTTAAGATGAGATATACTGTATTAATCACACCTTTAAGATGAGATATACTGTATTAATTACACCTTTAAGATGAGATATACTGTATTAACCACACCTTTAAGATGAGATATACTGTATTAATCACACCTTTAAGATGAGATATACTGTATTAACCAAACCTTTAAGGGGAGGTATACTGTATTAACCACACCTTTAAGAGGATAGGAGATATACTGTATTAACCACACCTTTAAGAGGATATATACTGTATTAACCACACCTTTAAGATGAGATGAGATATACTGTATTAACCACACCTTTAAGATGAGATGAGATATACTGTATTAACCAAACCTTTAAGATGAGATATACTGTATTAACCACACCTCTAAGAGGAGATATACTGTATTAACCACACCTTTAAGATGAGATGAGATATACTGTATTAACCACACCTTTAAGAGGATATATACTGTATTAACCCCACCTCTAAGAGGAGATGTACTGTATTAACCACACCTTCAAGATGAGATGAGATATACAGTATTAACCACACCTTTAAGATGAGATATACTGTATTAACCAGACCTCTAAGAGGAGATATACTGTATTAACCACACCTCTAAGAGGAGATATACTGTATTAACCACACCTTTAAGATGAGATGAGATATACTGTATTAACCTCACCTTTAAGAGGATAGGAGATATAATGTATTAATCACACCTTTAAGATGAGATATACTGTATTAACCACACCTCTAAGAGGAGATATACTGTATTAACCACACCTTTAAGATGAGATGAGATATACTGTATTTACCTCACCTTTAAGAGGATAGGATATATAATGTATTAATCACACCTTTAAGATGAGATATACTGTATTAATCACACCTTTAAGATGATATATACTGTATTAATTACACCTTTAAGATGAGATATACTGTATTAACCACACCTTTAAGATGAGATATACTGTATTAATCACACCTTTAAGATGAGATATACTGTATTAATCACACCTTTAAGATGAGATATACTGTATTAATCACACCTTTAAGATGAGATATACTGTATTAACCTCACCTTTAAGATGAGATATACTGTATTAATCACAACTTTAAGATGTGATATACTGTATTAACCAAACCTTTAAGGGGAGGTATACTGTATTAACCACACCTTTAAGAGGATAGGAGATATACTGTATTAACCACACCTTTAAGAGGATATATACTGTATTAACCACAACCTTTAAGATGAGATGAGATATACTGTATTAACCACACCTTTAAGATGAGATGAGATATACTGTATTAACCACACCTTTAAGATGATATATACTGTATTAACCCCACCTCTAAGAGGAGATGTACTGTATTAACCACACCTTTAAGATGAGATGAGATATACTGTATTAACCAAACCTTTAAGATGAGATATACTGTATTAACCAGACCTCTAAGATGAGATATACTGTATTAACCACACCTCTAAGAGGAGATATACTGTATTAACCACACCTTTAAGATGAGATGAGATATACTGTATTAACCTCACCTTTAAGAGGATAGGAGATATAATGTATTAATCACACCTTTAAGATGAGATATACTGTATTAACCACACCTCTAAGAGGAGATATACTGTATTAACCACACCTTTAAGATGAGATGAGATATACTGTATTTACCTCACCTTTAAGAGGATAGGATATATAATGTATTAATCACACCTTTAAGATGAGATATACTGTATTAATCACACCTTTAAGATGAGATATACTGTATTAATTACACCTTTAAGATGAGATATACTGTATTAACCACACCTTTAAGATGAGATATACTGTATTAATCACACCTTTAAGATGAGATATACTGTATTAACCAAACCTTTAAGGGGAGGTATACTGTATTAACCACACCTTTAAGAGGATAGGAGATATACTGTATTAACCACACCTTTAAGAGGATATATACTGTATTAACCACACCTTTAAGATGAGATGAGATATACTGTATTAACCACACCTTTAAGATGAGATGAGATATACTGTATTAACCAAACCTTTAAGATGAGATATACTGTATTAACCACACCTCTAAGAGGAGATATACTGTATTAACCACACCTTTAAGATGAGATGAGATATACTGTATTAACCACACCTTTAAGAGGATATATACTGTATTAACCCCACCTCTAAGAGGAGATGTACTGTATTAACCACACCTTCAAGATGAGATGAGATATACAGTATTAACCACACCTTTAAGATGAGATATACTGTATTAACCAGACCTCTAAGAGGAGATATACTGTATTAACCACACCTCTAAGAGGAGATATACTGTATTAACCACACCTTTAAGATGAGATGAGATATACTGTATTAACCTCACCTTTAAGAGGATAGGAGATATAATGTATTAATCACACCTTTAAGATGAGATATACTGTATTAACCACACCTCTAAGAGGAGATATACTGTATTAACCACACCTTTAAGATGAGATGAGATATACTGTATTTACCTCACCTTTAAGAGGATAGGATATATAATGTATTAATCACACCTTTAAGATGAGATATACTGTATTAATCACACCTTTAAGATGATATATACTGTATTAATTACACCTTTAAGATGAGATATACTGTATTAACCACACCTTTAAGATGAGATATACTGTATTAATCACACCTTTAAGATGAGATATACTGTATTAATCACACCTTTAAGATGAGATATACTGTATTAATCACACCTTTAAGATGAGATATACTGTATTAACCTCACCTTTAAGATGAGATATACTGTATTAATCACAACTTTAAGATGTGATATACTGTATTAACCAAACCTTTAAGGGGAGGTATACTGTATTAACCACACCTTTAAGAGGATAGGAGATATACTGTATTAACCACACCTTTAAGAGGATATATACTGTATTAACCACAACCTTTAAGATGAGATGAGATATACTGTATTAACCACACCTTTAAGATGAGATGAGATATACTGTATTAACCACACCTTTAAGATGATATATACTGTATTAACCCCACCTCTAAGAGGAGATGTACTGTATTAACCACACCTTTAAGATGAGATGAGATATACTGTATTAACCAAACCTTTAAGATGAGATATACTGTATTAACCACACCTCTAAGAGGAGATATACTGTATTAACCACACCTTTAAGATGAGATGAGATATACTGTATTAACCTCACCTTTAAGAGGATAGGAGATATAACGTATTAATCACACATTAAGATGAGATATACTGTATTAACCACACCTCTAAGAGGAGATATACTGAATTAACCACACCTTTAAGATGAGATGAGATATACTGTATTAACCTCACCTTTAAGAGGATAGGATATATAATGTATTAATCACACCTTTAAGATGAGATATACTGTATTAATCACACCTTTAAGATGAGATATACTGTATTAATCACACCTTTAAGATGAGATATACTGTATTAACCACACCTTTAAGATGAGACATACTGTATTAATCACACCTTTAAGAGGAGATATACTGTATTAATCACACCTTTAAGATGAGATATACTGTATTAATCACACCTTTAAGATGAGATATACTGTATTAACCTCACCTTTAAGATGAGATATAATGTATTAATCACAACTTTAAGATGAGATATACTGTATTAACCAAACCTTTAAGCGGAGATATACTGTATTAACCACACCTTTAAGAGGATAGGAGATATACTGTATTAACCACACCTTTAAGAGGATATATACTGTATTAACCTCACCTTTAAGAGGAGAGGAGATATACTGTATTAACCACACCTTTAAGATTAGATATACTGTATTAACCACACCTTTAAGAGGATATATACTGTATTAATCACACCTTTAAGATTAGATATACTGTATTAACCACACCTTTAAGATGAGATATACTGTATTAATCACACCTTTAAGATGAGATATACTGTATTAATCAACACCTTTAAGATGAGATATACTGTATTAATCACACCTTTAAGATGAGATATACTGTATTAACCTCACCTTTAAGATGAGATATACTGTATTAATCACAACTTTAAGATGAGATATACTGTATTAACCAAACCTTTAAGGGGAGATATACTGTATTAACCACACCTTTAAGAGGAGAGGAGATATACTGTATTAACCACACCTTTAAGAGGAGAGGAGATATACTGTATTAACCACACCTTTAAGATGAGATCAGATATACTGTATTAACCACACCTTTAAGCTGAGATGAGATATACTCTATTAACCACACCTTTAAGAGGATATATACTGTATTAACCACACCTTTAAGAGGAGAGGAGATATACTGTATTAACCACACCTTTAAGATGAGAGGAGATATACTGTATTAACCTCACATTTAAGATGAGATATACTGTATTAACCACACCTTTAAGAGGAGATATACTGTATTAACCACACCTTTAAGAGGAGATATACTGTATTAACCACACCTTTAAGAGGAGATGAGATATACTGTATTTACCTCACCTTTAAGAGGATAGGATATATAATGTATTAATCACACCTTTAAGATGAGATATACTGTATTAATCACACCTTTAAGATGAGATATACTGTATTAATTACACCTTTAAGATGAGATATACTGTATTAACCACACCTTTAAGATGAGATATACTGTATTAATCACACCTTTAAGATGAGATATACTGTATTAATCACACCTTTAAGATGAGATATACTGTATTAATCACACCTTTAAGATGAGATATACTGTATTAACCTCACCTTTAAGATGAGATATACTGTATTAATCACAACTTTAAGATGAGATATACTGTATTAACCAAACCTTTAAGGGGAGGTATACTGTATTAACCACACCTTTAAGAGGATAGGAGATATACTGTATTAACCACACCTTTAAGAGGATATATACTGTATTAACCACACCTTTTAGATGAGATGAGATATACTGTATTAACCACACCTTTAAGATGAGATGAGATATACTGTATTAACCACACCTTTAAGAGGATATATACTGTATTAACCCCACCTCTAAGAGGAGATGTACTGTATTAACCACACCTTTAAGATGAGATGAGATATACTGTATTAACCAAACCTTTAAGATGAGATATACTGTATTAACCATACCTCTAAGAGGAGATATACTGTATTAACCACACCTTTAAGATGAGATGAGATATATTGTATTAACCTCACCTTTAAGAGGATAGGAGATATAATGTATTAATCACACATTAAGATGAGATATACTGAATTAACCACACCTTTAAGATGAGATGAGATATACTGTATTAACCTCACCTTTAAGAGGATAGGATATATAATGTATTAATCACACCTTTAAGATGAGATATACTGTATTAATCACACCTTTAAGATGAGATATACTGTATTAATCACACCTTTAAGATGAGATATACTGTATTAACCACACCTTTAAGATGAGACATACTGTATTAATCACACCTTTAAGATGAGATATACTGTATTAATCACACCTTTAAGATGAGATATACTGTATTAATCACACCTTAAAGATGAGATATACTGTATTAACCTCACCTTTAAGATGAGATATACTGTATTAATCACAACTTTAAGATGAGATATACTGTATTAAACAAACCTTTAAGGGGAGATATACTGTATTAACCACACCTTTAAGAGGATAGGAGATATACTGTATTAACCACACCTTTAAGAGGATATATACTGTATTAACCTCACCTTTAAGAGGAGAGGAGATATACTGTATTAACCACACCTTTAAGATGAGATATACTGTATTAACCACACCTTTAAGATGAGATATACTGTATTAATTACACCTTTAAGATGAGATATACTGTATTAACCACACCTTTAAGATGAGATATACTGTATTAATCACACCTTTAAGATGAGATATACTGTATTAATCACACCTTTAAGATGAGATATACTGTATTAATCACACCTTTAAGATGAGATATACTGTATTAACCTCACCTTTAAGATGAGATATACTGTATTAATCACAACTTTAAGATGAGATATACTGTATTAACCAAACCTTTAAGGGGAGGTATACTGTATTAACCACACCTTTAAGAGGATAGGAGATATACTGTATTAACCACACCTTTAAGAGGATATATACTGTATTAACCACACCTTTTAGATGAGATGAGATATACTGTATTAACCACACCTTTAAGATGAGATGAGATATACTGTATTAACCACACCTTTAAGAGGATATATACTGTATTAACCCCACCTCTAAGAGGAGATGTACTGTATTAACCACACCTTTAAGATGAGATGAGATATACTGTATTAACCAAACCTTTAAGATGAGATATACTGTATTAACCATACCTCTAAGAGGAGATATACTGTATTAACCACACCTTTAAGATGAGATGAGATATATTGTATTAACCTCACCTTTAAGAGGATAGGAGATATAATGTATTAATCACACATTAAGATGAGATATACTGAATTAACCACACCTTTAAGATGAGATGAGATATACTGTATTAACCTCACCTTTAAGAGGATAGGATATATAATGTATTAATCACACCTTTAAGATGAGATATACTGTATTAATCACACCTTTAAGATGAGATATACTGTATTAATCACACCTTTAAGATGAGATATACTGTATTAACCACACCTTTAAGATGAGACATACTGTATTAATCACACCTTTAAGATGAGATATACTGTATTAATCACACCTTTAAGATGAGATATACTGTATTAATCACACCTTAAAGATGAGATATACTGTATTAACCTCACCTTTAAGATGAGATATACTGTATTAATCACAACTTTAAGATGAGATATACTGTATTAAACAAACCTTTAAGGGGAGATATACTGTATTAACCACACCTTTAAGAGGATAGGAGATATACTGTATTAACCACACCTTTAAGAGGATATATACTGTATTAACCTCACCTTTAAGAGGAGAGGAGATATACTGTATTAACCACACCTTTAAGATGAGATATACTGTATTAACCACACCTTTAAGATTAGATATACTGTATTAACCACACCTTTAAGAGGAGATATACTGTATTAACCACACCTTTAAGAGGATATATAACTGTATTAACCACACCTTTAAGAGGAGATATACTGTATTAACCACACCTCTAAGAGGAGATATACTGTATTAACCACACCTTTAAGATGAGATGAGATATACTGTATTAACCTCACCTTTAAGAGGATAGGAGATATAACGTATTAATCACACATTAAGATGAGATATACTGTATTAACCACACCTCTAAGAGGAGATATACTGAATTAACCACACCTTTAAGATGAGATGAGATATACTGTATTAACCTCACCTTTAAGAGGATAGGATATATAATGTATTAATCACACCTTTAAGATGAGATATACTGTATTAATCACACCTTTAAGATGAGATATACTGTATTAATCACACCTTTAAGATGAGATATACTGTATTAACCACACCTTTCAGATGAGACATACTGTATTAATCACACCTTTAAGAGGAGATATACTGTATTAATCACACCTTTAAGATGAGATATACTGTATTAATCACACCTTTAAGATGAGATATACTGTATTAACCTCACCTTTAAGATGAGATATAATGTATTAATCACAACTTTAAGATGAGATATACTGTATTAACCAAACCTTTAAGCGGAGATATACTGTATTAACCACACCTTTAAGAGGATAGGAGATATACTGTATTAACCACACCTTTAAGAGGATATATACTGTATTAACCTCACCTTTAAGAGGAGAGGAGATATACTGTATTAACCACACCTTTAAGATTAGATATACTGTATTAACCACACCTTTAAGAGGATATATACTGTATTAATCACACCTTTAAGATTAGATATACTGTATTAACCACACCTTTAAGATGAGATATACTGTATTAATCACACCTTTAAGATGAGATATACTGTATTAACCACACCTTTAAGATGAGATGAGATATACTGTATTAACCACACCTTTAAGATGAGATATACTGTATTAACCACACATTTAAGATGAGATGAGATATACTGTATTAACCACATCTTTAAGATGAGATATACTGTATTAACCACACCTTTAAGATGAGATGAGATATACTGTATTAACCACACCTTTAAGAGGATATATACTGTATTAACCCCACCTCTAAGAGGAGATGTACTGTATTAACCACACCTTCAAGATGAGATGAGATATACAGTATTAACCACACCTTTAAGATGAGATATACTGTATTAACCAGACCTCTAAGATGAGATATACTGTATTAACCACACCTCTAAGAGGAGATATACTGTATTAACCACACCTTTAAGATGAGATGAGATATCCTGTATTAACCTCACCTTTAAGAGGATAGGAGATATAATGTATTAATCACACCTTTAAGATGAGATATACTGTATTAACCACACCTCTAAGAGGAGATATACTGTATTAACCACACCTTTAAGATGAGATGAGATACTGTATTTACCTCACCTTTAAGAGGATAGGATATATAATGTATTAATCACACCTTTAAGATGAGATATACTGTATTAATCACACCTTTAAGATGAGATATACTGTATTAATTACACCTTTAAGATGAGATATACTGTATTAACCACACCTTTAAGATGAGATATACTGTATTAATCACACCTTTAAGATGAGATATACTGTATTAACCAAACCTTTAAGGGGAGGTATACTGTATTAACCACACCTTTAAGAGGATAGGAGATATACTGTATTAACCACACCTTTAAGAGGATATATACTGTATTAACCACACCTTTAAGATGAGATGAGATATACTGTATTAACCACACCTTTAAGATGAGATGAGATATACTGTATTAACCACACCTTTAAGATGATATATACTGTATTAACCACACCTTTAAGAGGATAGGAGATATACTGTATTAACCACACCTTTAAGAGGATATATACTGTATTAACCACACCTTTAAGATGAGATGAGATATACTGTATTAACCACACCTTTAAGATGAGATGAGATATACTGTATTAACCACACCTTTAAGATGATATATACTGTATTAACCACACCTCTAAGAGGAGATGTACTCTATTAACCACACCTTTAAGATGAGATGAGATATACTGTATTAACCAAACCTTTAAGATGAGATATACTGTATTAACCACACCTCTAAGAGGAGATATACTGTATTAACCACACCTTTAAGAGGAGATATACTGTATTAATCACACCTTTAAGATGAGATATACTGTATTAATCACACCTTTAAGATGAGATATACTGTATTAACCTCACCTTTAAGATGAGATATAATGTATTAATCACAACTTTAAGATGAGATATACTGTATTAACCAAACCTTTAAGCGGAGATATACTGTATTAACCACACCTTTAAGAGGATAGGAGATATACTGTATTAACCACACCTTTAAGAGGATATATACTGTATTAACCTCACCTTTAAGAGGAGAGGAGATATACTGTATTAACCACACCTTTAAGATTAGATATACTGTATTAACCACACCTTTAAGAGGATATATACTGTATTAATCACACCTTTAAGATTAGATATACTGTATTAACCACACCTTTAAGATGAGATATACTGTATTAATCACACCTTTAAGATGAGATATACTGTATTAACCACACCTTTAAGATGAGATGAGATATACTGTATTAACCACACCTTTAAGATGAGATATACTGTATTAACCACACATTTAAGATGAGATGAGATATACTGTATTAACCACATCTTTAAGATGAGATATACTGTATTAACCACACCTTTAAGATGAGATGAGATATACTGTATTAACCACACCTTTAAGAGGATATATACTGTATTAACCCCACCTCTAAGAGGAGATGTACTGTATTAACCACACCTTCAAGATGAGATGAGATATACAGTATTAACCACACCTTTAAGATGAGATATACTGTATTAACCAGACCTCTAAGATGAGATATACTGTATTAACCACACCTCTAAGAGGAGATATACTGTATTAACCACACCTTTAAGATGAGATGAGATATCCTGTATTAACCTCACCTTTAAGAGGATAGGAGATATAATGTATTAATCACACCTTTAAGATGAGATATACTGTATTAACCACACCTCTAAGAGGAGATATACTGTATTAACCACACCTTTAAGATGAGATGAGATACTGTATTTACCTCACCTTTAAGAGGATAGGATATATAATGTATTAATCACACCTTTAAGATGAGATATACTGTATTAATCACACCTTTAAGATGAGATATACTGTATTAATTACACCTTTAAGATGAGATATACTGTATTAACCACACCTTTAAGATGAGATATACTGTATTAATCACACCTTTAAGATGAGATATACTGTATTAACCAAACCTTTAAGGGGAGGTATACTGTATTAACCACACCTTTAAGAGGATAGGAGATATACTGTATTAACCACACCTTTAAGAGGATATATACTGTATTAACCACACCTTTAAAATGAGATGAGATATACTGTATTAACCACACCTTTAAGATGAGATGAGATATACTGTATTAACCACACCTTTAAGATGATATATACTGTATTAACCA
Organism: Oncorhynchus clarkii lewisi; assembly: GCF_045791955.1. Classification (NCBI taxonomy): domain Eukaryota; kingdom Metazoa; phylum Chordata; class Actinopteri; order Salmoniformes; family Salmonidae; genus Oncorhynchus; species Oncorhynchus clarkii. The sequence continues at coordinate 74,851,438 of NC_092162.1, forward strand.
CACCTTTAAGAGGATAGGAGATATACTGTATTAACCACACCTTTAAGAGGATATATACTGTATTAACCACACCTTTAAGATGAGATGAGATATACTGTATTAACCACACCTTTAAGATGAGATGAGATATACTGTATTAACCACACCTTTAAGATGATATATACTGTATTAACCACACCTCTAAGAGGAGATGTACTCTATTAACCACACCTTTAAGATGAGATGAGATATACTGTATTAACCAAACCTTTAAGATGAGATATACTGTATTAACCACACCTCTAAGAGGAGATATACTGTATTAACCACACCTTTAAGATGAGATATACTGTATTAACCACACCTTTAAGATGAGATATACTGTAATAACCACACCTTTAAGATGAGATATACTGTAATAACCACACCTTTAAGATGAGATGAGATATACTGTATTAACCACACCTTTAAGATGAGATATACTGTATTAACCACACATTTAAGATGAGATGAGATATACTGTATTAACCACATCTTTAAGGTGAGATATACTGTATTAACCACACCTTTAAGATGAGATGAGATATACTGTATTAACCACACCTTTAAGAGGATATATACTGTATTAACCCCACCTCTAAGAGGAGATGTACTGTATTAACCACACCTTCAAGATGAGATGAGATATACAGTATTAACCACACCTTTAAGATGAGATATACTGTATTAACCAGACCTCTAAGAGGAGATATACTGTATTAACCACACCTCTAAGAGGAGATATACTGTATTAACCACACCTTTAAGATGAGATGAGATATACTGTATTAACCTCACCTTTAAGAGGATAGGAGATATAATGTATTAATCACACCTTTAAGATGAGATATACTGTATTAATCACACCTTTAAGATGAGATATACTGTATTAATTACACCTTTAAGATGAGATATACTGTATTAACCACACCTTTAAGATGAGACATACTGTATTAATCACACCTTTAAGAGGAGATATACTGTATTAATCACACCTTTAAGATGAGATATACTGTATTAACCACACCTTTAAGATGAGATGAGATATACTGTATTAACCACACCTTTAAGATGATATATACTGTATTAACCCCACCTCTAAGAGGAGATGTACTGTATTAACCACACCTTTAAGATGAGATGAGATATACTGTATTAACCAAACCTTTAAGATGAGATATACTGTATTAACCACACCTCTAAGAGGAGATATACTGTATTAACCACACCTTTAAGATGAGATGAGATATACTGTATTAACCTCACCTTTAAGAGGATAGGAGATATAACGTATTAATCACACATTAAGATGAGATATACTGTATTAACCACACCTCTAAGAGGAGATATACTGAATTAACCACACCTTTAAGATGAGATGAGATATACTGTATTAACCTCACCTTTAAGAGGATAGGATATATAATGTATTAATCACACATTAAGATGAGATATACTGTATTAACCACACCTCTAAGAGGAGATATACTGTATTAATCACACCTTTAAGATGAGATATACTGTATTAACCACACCTTTAAGATGAGACATACTGTATTAATCACACCTTTAAGAGGAGATATACTGTATTAATCACACCTTTAAGATGAGATATACTGTATTAATCACACCTTTAAGATGAGATATACTGTATTAACCTCACCTTTAAGATGAGATATAATGTATTAATCACAACTTTAAGATGAGATATACTGTATTAACCAAACCTTTAAGCGGAGATATACTGTATTAACCACACCTTTAAGAGGATAGGAGATATACTGTATTAACCACACCTTTAAGAGGATATATACTGTATTAACCTCACCTTTAAGAGGAGAGGAGATATACTGTATTAACCACACCTTTAAGATTAGATATACTGTATTAACCACACCTTTAAGAGGATATATACTGTATTAATCACACCTTTAAGATTAGATATACTGTATTAACCACACCTTTAAGATGAGATATACTGTATTAATCACACCTTTAAGATGAGATATACTGTATTAATCAACACCTTTAAGATGAGATATACTGTATTAATCACACCTTTAAGATGAGATATACTGTATTAACCTCACCTTTAAGATGAGATATACTGTATTAATCACAACTTTAAGATGAGATATACTGTATTAACCAAACCTTTAAGGGGAGATATACTGTATTAACCACACCTTTAAGAGGAGAGGAGATATACTGTATTAACCACACCTTTAAGAGGAGAGGAGATATACTGTATTAACCACACCTTTAAGATGAGATCAGATATACTGTATTAACCACACCTTTAAGCTGAGATGAGATATACTCTATTAACCACACCTTTAAGAGGATATATACTGTATTAACCACACCTTTAAGAGGAGAGGAGATATACTGTATTAACCACACCTTTAAGATGAGAGGAGATATACTGTATTAACCTCACATTTAAGATGAGATATACTGTATTAACCACACCTTTAAGAGGAGATATACTGTATTAACCACACCTTTAAGAGGAGATATACTGTATTAACCACACCTTTAAGAGGAGATGAGATATACTGTATTTACCTCACCTTTAAGAGGATAGGATATATAATGTATTAATCACACCTTTAAGATGAGATATACTGTATTAATCACACCTTTAAGATGAGATATACTGTATTAATTACACCTTTAAGATGAGATATACTGTATTAACCACACCTTTAAGATGAGATATACTGTATTAATCACACCTTTAAGATGAGATATACTGTATTAATCACACCTTTAAGATGAGATATACTGTATTAATCACACCTTTAAGATGAGATATACTGTATTAACCTCACCTTTAAGATGAGATATACTGTATTAACCACACCTTTAAGATGAGATGAGATATACTGTATTAACCACACCTTTAAGATGATATATACTGTATTAACCCCACCTCTAAGAGGAGATGTACTGTATTAACCACACCTTTAAGATGAGATGAGATATACTGTATTAACCAAACCTTTAAGATGAGATATACTGTATTAACCACACCTCTAAGAGGAGATATACTGTATTAACCACACCTTTAAGATGAGATGAGATATACTGTATTAACCTCACCTTTAAGAGGATAGGAGATATAACGTATTAATCACACATTAAGATGAGATGAGATATACTGTATTAACCACATCTTTAAGGTGAGATATACTGTATTAACCACACCTTTAAGATGAGATGAGATATACTGTATTAACCACACCTTTAAGAGGATATATACTGTATTAACCCCACCTCTAAGAGGAGATGTACTGTATTAACCACACCTTCAAGATGAGATGAGATATACAGTATTAACCACACCTTTAAGATGAGATATACTGTATTAACCAGACCTCTAAGAGGAGATATACTGTATTAACCACACCTCTAAGAGGAGATATACTGTATTAACCACACCTTTAAGATGAGATGAGATATACTGTATTAACCTCACCTTTAAGAGGATAGGAGATATAATGTATTAATCACACCTTTAAGATGAGATATACTGTATTAATCACACCTTTAAGATGAGATATACTGTATTAATTACACCTTTAAGATGAGATATACTGTATTAACCACACCTTTAAGATGAGACATACTGTATTAATCACACCTTTAAGAGGAGATATACTGTATTAATCACACCTTTAAGATGAGATATACTGTATTAACCACACCTTTAAGATGAGATGAGATATACTGTATTAACCACACCTTTAAGATGATATATACTGTATTAACCCCACCTCTAAGAGGAGATGTACTGTATTAACCACACCTTTAAGATGAGATGAGATATACTGTATTAACCAAACCTTTAAGATGAGATATACTGTATTAACCACACCTCTAAGAGGAGATATACTGTATTAACCACACCTTTAAGATGAGATGAGATATACTGTATTAACCTCACCTTTAAGAGGATAGGAGATATAACGTATTAATCACACATTAAGATGAGATATACTGTATTAACCACACCTCTAAGAGGAGATATACTGAATTAACCACACCTTTAAGATGAGATGAGATATACTGTATTAACCTCACCTTTAAGAGGATAGGATATATAATGTATTAATCACACATTAAGATGAGATATACTGTATTAACCACACCTCTAAGAGGAGATATACTGTATTAATCACACCTTTAAGATGAGATATACTGTATTAACCACACCTTTAAGATGAGACATACTGTATTAATCACACCTTTAAGAGGAGATATACTGTATTAATCACACCTTTAAGATGAGATATACTGTATTAATCACACCTTTAAGATGAGATATACTGTATTAACCTCACCTTTAAGATGAGATATAATGTATTAATCACAACTTTAAGATGAGATATACTGTATTAACCAAACCTTTAAGCGGAGATATACTGTATTAACCACACCTTTAAGAGGATAGGAGATATACTGTATTAACCACACCTTTAAGAGGATATATACTGTATTAACCTCACCTTTAAGAGGAGAGGAGATATACTGTATTAACCACACCTTTAAGATTAGATATACTGTATTAACCACACCTTTAAGAGGATATATACTGTATTAATCACACCTTTAAGATTAGATATACTGTATTAACCACACCTTTAAGATGAGATATACTGTATTAATCACACCTTTAAGATGAGATATACTGTATTAATCAACACCTTTAAGATGAGATATACTGTATTAATCACACCTTTAAGATGAGATATACTGTATTAACCTCACCTTTAAGATGAGATATACTGTATTAATCACAACTTTAAGATGAGATATACTGTATTAACCAAACCTTTAAGGGGAGATATACTGTATTAACCACACCTTTAAGAGGAGAGGAGATATACTGTATTAACCACACCTTTAAGAGGAGAGGAGATATACTGTATTAACCACACCTTTAAGATGAGATCAGATATACTGTATTAACCACACCTTTAAGCTGAGATGAGATATACTCTATTAACCACACCTTTAAGAGGATATATACTGTATTAACCACACCTTTAAGAGGAGAGGAGATATACTGTATTAACCACACCTTTAAGATGAGAGGAGATATACTGTATTAACCTCACATTTAAGATGAGATATACTGTATTAACCACACCTTTAAGAGGAGATATACTGTATTAACCACACCTTTAAGAGGAGATATACTGTATTAACCACACCTTTAAGAGGAGATGAGATATACTGTATTTACCTCACCTTTAAGAGGATAGGATATATAATGTATTAATCACACCTTTAAGATGAGATATACTGTATTAATCACACCTTTAAGATGAGATATACTGTATTAATTACACCTTTAAGATGAGATATACTGTATTAACCACACCTTTAAGATGAGATATACTGTATTAATCACACCTTTAAGATGAGATATACTGTATTAATCACACCTTTAAGATGAGATATACTGTATTAATCACACCTTTAAGATGAGATATACTGTATTAACCTCACCTTTAAGATGAGATATACTGTATTAACCACACCTTTAAGATGAGATGAGATATACTGTATTAACCACACCTTTAAGATGATATATACTGTATTAACCCCACCTCTAAGAGGAGATGTACTGTATTAACCACACCTTTAAGATGAGATGAGATATACTGTATTAACCAAACCTTTAAGATGAGATATACTGTATTAACCACACCTCTAAGAGGAGATATACTGTATTAACCACACCTTTAAGATGAGATGAGATATACTGTATTAACCTCACCTTTAAGAGGATAGGAGATATAACGTATTAATCACACATTAAGATGAGATATACTGTATTAACCACACCTCTAAGAGGAGATATACTGAATTAACCACACCTTTAAGATGAGATGAGATATACTGTATTAACCTCACCTTTAAGAGGATAGGATATATAATGTATTAATCACACATTAAGATGAGATATACTGTATTAACCACACCTCTAAGAGGAGATATACTGTATTAATCACACCTTTAAGATGAGATATACTGTATTAACCACACCTTTAAGATGAGACATACTGTATTAATCACACCTTTAAGAGGAGATATACTGTATTAATCACACCTTTAAGATGAGATATACTGTATTAATCACACCTTTAAGATGAGATATACTGTATTAACCTCACCTTTAAGATGAGATATAATGTATTAATCACAACTTTAAGATGAGATATACTGTATTAACCAAACCTTTAAGCGGAGATATACTGTATTAACCACACCTTTAAGAGGATAGGAGATATACTGTATTAACCACACCTTTAAGAGGATATATACTGTATTAACCTCACCTTTAAGAGGAGAGGAGATATACTGTATTAACCACACCTTTAAGATTAGATATACTGTATTAACCACACCTTTAAGAGGATATATACTGTATTAATCACACCTTTAAGATTAGATATACTGTATTAACCACACCTTTAAGATGAGATATACTGTATTAATCACACCTTTAAGATGAGATATACTGTATTAATCAACACCTTTAAGATGAGATATACTGTATTAATCACACCTTTAAGATGAGATATACTGTATTAACCTCACCTTTAAGATGAGATATACTGTATTAATCACAACTTTAAGATGAGATATACTGTATTAACCAAACCTTTAAGGGGAGATATACTGTATTAACCACACCTTTAAGAGGAGAGGAGATATACTGTATTAACCACACCTTTAAGAGGAGAGGAGATATACTGTATTAACCACACCTTTAAGATGAGATCAGATATACTGTATTAACCACACCTTTAAGCTGAGATGAGATATACTCTATTAACCACACCTTTAAGAGGATATATACTGTATTAACCACACCTTTAAGAGGAGAGGAGATATACTGTATTAACCACACCTTTAAGATGAGAGGAGATATACTGTATTAACCTCACATTTAAGATGAGATATACTGTATTAACCACACCTTTAAGAGGAGATATACTGTATTAACCACACCTTTAAGAGGAGATATACTGTATTAACCACACCTTTAAGAGGAGATGAGATATACTGTATTTACCTCACCTTTAAGAGGATAGGATATATAATGTATTAATCACACCTTTAAGATGAGATATACTGTATTAATCACACCTTTAAGATGAGATATACTGTATTAATTACACCTTTAAGATGAGATATACTGTATTAACCACACCTTTAAGATGAGATATACTGTATTAATCACACCTTTAAGATGAGATATACTGTATTAATCACACCTTTAAGATGAGATATACTGTATTAATCACACCTTTAAGATGAGATATACTGTATTAACCTCACCTTTAAGATGAGATATACTGTATTAATCACAACTTTAAGATGAGATATACTGTATTAACCAAACCTTTAAGGGGAGGTATACTGTATTAACCACACCTTTAAGAGGATAGGAGATATACTGTATTAACCACACCTTTAAGAGGATATATACTGTATTAACCACACCTTTAAGATGAGATGAGATATACTGTATTAACCACACCTTTAAGATGAGATGAGATATACTGTATTAACCACACCTTTAAGAGGATATATACTGTATTAACCCCACCTCTAAGAGGAGATGTACTGTATTAACCACACCTTTAAGATGAGATGAGATATACTGTATTAACCAAACCTTTAAGATGAGATATACTGTATTAGCCACACCTCTAAGAGGAGATATACTGTATTAACCACACCTTTAAGATGAGATGAGATATATTGTATTAACCTCACCTTTAAGAGGATAGGAGATATAATGTATTAATCACACATTAAGATGAGATATACTGAATTAACCACACCTTTAAGATGAGATGAGATATACTGTATTAACCTCACCTTTAAGAGGATAGGATATATAATGTATTAATCACACCTTTAAGATGAGATATACTGTATTAATCACACCTTTAAGATGAGATATACTGTATTAACCACACCTTTAAGATGAGACATACTGTATTAATCACACCTTTAAGATGAGATATACTGTATTAATCACACCTTTAAGATGAGATATACTGTATTAATCACACCTTAAAGATGAGATATACTGTATTAACCTCACCTTTAAGATGAGATATACTGTATTAATCACAACTTTAAGATGAGATATACTGTATTAAACAAACCTTTAAGGGGAGATATACTGTATTAACCACACCTTTAAGAGGATAGGAGATATACTGTATTAACCACACCTTTAAGAGGATATATACTGTATTAACCTCACCTTTAAGAGGAGAGGAGATATACTGTATTAACCACACCTTTAAGATGAGATATACTGTATTAACCACACCTTTAAGATTAGATATACTGTATTAACCACACCTTTAAGAGGAGATATACTGTATTAACCACACCTTTAAAAGGATATATAACTGTATTAACCACACCTTTAAGAGGAGATATACTGTATTAACCACACCTCTAAGAGGAGATATACTGTATTAACCACACCTTTAAGATGAGATGAGATATACTGTATTAACCTCACCTTTAAGAGGATAGGAGATATAACGTATTAATCACACATTAAGATGAGATATACTGTATTAACCACACCTCTAAGAGGAGATATACTGAATTAACCACACCTTTAAGATGAGATGAGATATACTGTATTAACCACACCTTTAAGAGGAGAGGAGATATACTGTATTAACCACACCTTTAAGATGAGATCAGATATACTGTATTAACCACACCTTTAAGCTGAGATGAGATATACTCTATTAACCACACCTTTAAGAGGATATATACTGTATTAACCACACCTTTAAGAGGAGAGGAGATATACTGTATTAACCACACCTTTAAGATGAGAGGAGATATACTGTATTAACCTCACATTTAAGATGAGATATACTGTATTAACCACACCTTTAAGAGGAGATATACTGTATTAACCACACCTTTAAGAGGAGATATACTGTATTAACCACACCTTTAAGAGGAGATGAGATATACTGTATTTACCTCACCTTTAAGAGGATAGGATATATAATGTATTAATCACACCTTTAAGATGAGATATACTGTATTAATCACACCTTTAAGATGAGATATACTGTATTAATTACACCTTTAAGATGAGATATACTGTATTAACCACACCTTTAAGATGAGATATACTGTATTAATCACACCTTTAAGATGAGATATACTGTATTAATCACACCTTTAAGATGAGATATACTGTATTAATCACACCTTTAAGATGAGATATACTGTATTAACCTCACCTTTAAGATGAGATATACTGTATTAATCACAACTTTAAGATGAGATATACTGTATTAACCAAACCTTTAAGGGGAGGTATACTGTATTAACCACACCTTTAAGAGGATAGGAGATATACTGTATTAACCACACCTTTAAGAGGATATATACTGTATTAACCACACCTTTAAGATGAGATGAGATATACTGTATTAACCACACCTTTAAGATGAGATGAGATATACTGTATTAACCACACCTTTAAGAGGATATATACTGTATTAACCCCACCTCTAAGAGGAGATGTACTGTATTAACCACACCTTTAAGATGAGATGAGATATACTGTATTAACCAAACCTTTAAGATGAGATATACTGTATTAACCACACCTCTAAGAGGAGATATACTGTATTAACCACACCTTTAAGATGAGATGAGATATACTGTATTAACCTCACCTTTAAGAGGATAGGATATATAATGTATTAATCACACCTTTAAGATGAGATATACTGTATTAATCACACCTTTAAGATGAGATATACTGTATTAATCACACCTTTAAGATGAGATATACTGTATTAACCACACCTTTAAGATGAGACATACTGTATTAATCACACCTTTAAGATGAGATATACTGTATTAATCACACCTTTAAGATGAGATATACTGTATTAATCACACCTTAAAGATGAGATATACTGTATTAACCTCACCTTTAAGATGAGATATACTGTATTAATCACAACTTTAAGATGAGATATACTGTATTAAACAAACCTTTAAGGGGAGATATACTGTATTAACCACACCTTTAAGAGGATAGGAGATATACTGTATTAACCACACCTTTAAGAGGATATATACTGTATTAACCTCACCTTTAAGAGGAGAGGAGATATACTGTATTAACCACACCTTTAAGATGAGATATACTGTATTAACCACACCTTTAAGATTAGATATACTGTATTAACCACACCTTTAAGAGGAGATATACTGTATTAACCACACCTTTAAGAGGATATATAACTGTATTAACCACACCTTTAAGAGGAGATATACTGTATTAACCACACCTCTAAGAGGAGATATACTGTATTAACCACACCTTTAAGATGAGATGAGATATACTGTATTAACCTCACCTTTAAGAGGATAGGAGATATAACGTATTAATCACACATTAAGATGAGATATACTGTATTAACCACACCTCTAAGAGGAGATATACTGAATTAACCACACCTTTAAGATGAGATGAGATATACTGTATTAACCTCACCTTTAAGAGGATAGGATATATAATGTATTAATCACACCTTTAAGATGAGATATACTGTATTAATCACACCTTTAAGATGAGATATACTGTATTAATCACACCTTTAAGATGAGATATACTGTATTAACCACACCTTTAAGATGAGACATACTGTATTAATCACACCTTTAAGAGGAGATATACTGTATTAATCACACCTTTAAGATGAGATATACTGTATTAATCACACCTTTAAGATGAGATATACTGTATTAACCTCACCTTTAAGATGAGATATAATGTATTAATCACAACTTTAAGATGAGATATACTGTATTAACCAAACCTTTAAGCGGAGATATACTGTATTAACCACACCTTTAAGAGGATAGGAGATATACTGTATTAACCACACCTTTAAGAGGATATATACTGTATTAACCTCACCTTTAAGAGGAGAGGAGATATACTGTATTAACCACACCTTTAAGATTAGATATACTGTATTAACCACACCTTTAAGAGGATATATACTGTATTAATCACAACTTTAAGATTAGATATACTGTATTAACCACACCTTTAAGATGAGATATACTGTATTAATCACACCTTTAAGATGAGATATACTGTATTAATCAACACCTTTAAGATGAGATATACTGTATTAATCACACCTTTAAGATGAGATATACTGTATTAACCTCACCTTTAAGATGAGATATACTGTATTAATCACAACTTTAAGATGAGATATACTGTATTAACCAAACCTTTAAGGGGAGATATACTGTATTAACCACACCTTTAAGAGGAGAGGAGATATACTGTATTAACCACACCTTTAAGAGGAGAGGAGATATACTGTATTAACCACACCTTTAAGATGAGATCAGATATACTGTATTAACCACACCTTTAAGCTGAGATGAGATATACTCTATTAACCACACCTTTAAGAGGATATATACTGTATTAACCACACCTTTAAGAGGAGATGAGATATACTGTATTAACCACACCTTTAAGATGAGAGGAGATATACTGTATTAACCTCACATTTAAGATGAGATATACTGTATTAACCACACCTTTAAGAGGAGATATACTGTATTAACCACACCTTTAAGAGGAGATATACTGTATTAACCACACCTTTAAGAGGAGATGAGATATACTGTATTTACCTCACCTTTAAGAGGATAGGATATATAATGTATTAATCACACCTTTAAGATGAGATATACTGTATTAATCACACCTTTAAGATGAGATATACTGTATTAATTACACCTTTAAGATGAGATATACTGTATTAACCACACCTTTAAGATGAGATATACTGTATTAATCACACCTTTAAGATGAGATATACTGTATTAATCACACCTTTAAGATGAGATATACTGTATTAATCACACCTTTAAGATGAGATATACTGTATTAACCTCACCTTTAAGATGAGATATACTGTATTAATCACAACTTTAAGATGAGATATACTGTATTAACCAAACCTTTAAGGGGAGGTATACTGTATTAACCACACCTTTAAGAGGATAGGAGATATACTGTATTAACCACACCTTTAAGAGGATATATACTGTATTAACCACACCTTTAAGATGAGATGAGATATACTGTATTAACCACACCTTTAAGATGAGATGAGATATACTGTATTAACCACACCTTTAAGAGGATATATACTGTATTAACCCCACCTCTAAGAGGAGATGTACTCTATTAACCACACCTTTAAGATGAGATGAGATATACTGTATTAACCAAACCTTTAAGATGAGATATACTGTATTAACCACACCTCTAAGAGGAGATATACTGTATTAACGCCACCTTTAAGATGAGATGAGATATATTGTATTAACCTCACCTTTAAGAGGATAGGAGATATAATGTATTAATCACACATTAAGATGAGATATACTGAATTAACCACACCTTTAAGATGAGATGAGATATACTGTATTAACCTCACCTTTAAGAGGATAGGATATATAATGTATTAATCACACCTTTAAGATGAGATATACTGTATTAATCACACCTTTAAGATGCGATATACTGTATTAATCACACCTTTAAGATGAGATATACTGTATTAACCACACCTTTAAGATGAGACATACTGTATTAATCACACCTTTAAGATGAGATATACTGTATTAATCACACCTTTAAGATGAGATATACTGTATTAATCACACCTTAAAGATGAGATATACTGTATTAACCTCACCTTTAAGATGAGATATACTGTATTAATCACAACTTTAAGATGAGATATACTGTATTAAACAAACCTTTAAGGGGAGATATACTGTATTAACCACACCTTTAAGAGGATAGGAGATATACTGTATTAACCACACCTTTAAGAGGATATATACTGTATTAACCTCACCTTTAAGAGGAGAGGAGATATACTGTATTAACCACACCTTTAAGATGAGATATACTGTATTAACCACACCTTTAAGATTAGATATACTGTATTAACCACACCTTTAAGAGGAGATATACTGTATTAACCACACCTTTAAGAGGATATATAACTGTATTAACCACACCTTTAAGAGGATATATACTGTATTAACCACACCTTTAAGATGAGATGAGATATATTGTATTAACTACACCTTTAAGAGGATATATACTGTATTAATCACACCTTTAAGATTAGATATACTGTATTAACCACACCTTTAAGATGAGATATACTGTATTAATCACACCTTTAAGATGAGATATACTGTATTAATCACACCTTTAAGATGAGATATACTGTATTAATCACACCTTTAAGATGAGATATACTGTATTAACCTTACCTTTAAGATGAGATATACTGTATCAATCACAACTTTAAGATGAGATATACTGTATTAACCAAACCTTTAAGGGGAGATATACTGTATTAACCACACCTTTAAGAGGAGAGGAGATATACTGTATTAACCACACCTTTAAGAGGATATATACTGTATTAACCACACCTTTAAGATGAGATCAGATATACTGTATTAACCACACCTTTAAGCTGAGATGAGATATACTCTATTAACCACACCTTTAAGAGGATATATACTGTATTAACCACACCTTTAAGAGGAGAGGAGATATACTGTATTAACCACACCTTTAAGATGAGAGGAGGTATACTGTATTAACCTCACCTTTAAGAGGATATATACTGTATTAACCACACCTTTAAGATGAGATGAGATATACTGTATTAACCTCACCTTTAAGAGGAGATATACTGTATTAATCACACCTTTAAGATGAGATGAGATATATTATATTAACCACACCTTTAAGAGGAGATATACTGTATTAACCACACCTTTAAGATGAGATCAGATATACTCTATTAACCACACCTTTAAGAGGATATATACTGTATTAACCACACCTTTAAGAGGATAGGAGATATACTGTATTAACCACACCTTTAAGATGAGATGAGATATACTGTATTAACCACACCTTTAAGAGGAGAGGAGATATACTGTATTAACCACACCTTTAAGAGGATATATACTGTATTAACCACACCTTTAAGATGAGATCAGATATACTGTATTAACCACACCTTTAAGCTGAGATGAGATATACTCTATTAACCACACCTTTAAGAGGATATATACTGTATTAACCACACCTTTAAGAGGAGAGGAGATATACTGTATTAACCACACCTTTAAGATGAGAGGAGGTATACTGTATTAACCTCACCTTTAAGAGGATATATACTGTATTAACCACACCTTTAAGATGAGATGAGATATACTGTATTAACCTCACCTTTAAGAGGAGATATACTGTATTAATCACACCTTTAAGATGAGATGAGATATATTATATTAACCACACCTTTAAGAGGAGATATACTGTATTAACCACACCTTTAAGATGAGATGAGATATACTCTATTAACCACACCTTTAAGAGGATATATACTGTATTAACCACACCTTTAAGAGGATAGGAGATATACTGTATTAACCACACCTTTAAGATGAGATGAGATATACTGTATTAACCACACCTTTAAGAGGAGAGGAGATATACTGTATTAACCACACCTTTAAGATGAGATATACTGTATTAACCACACCTCTAAGAGGAGATATACTGTATTAACCACACCTTTAAGATGAGATGAGATATACTGTATTAACCTCACCTTTAAGAGGATAGGGGATATAATGTATTAATCACACCTTTAAGATAGGATATACTGTATTAACCACACCTCTAAGAGGAGATATACTGTATTAACCACACCTTTAAGATGAGAGGAGATATCCTGTATTAACCACACCTTTAAGATGAGATGAGATATACTGTATTAACCACACCTTTAAGAGGAGAGGAGATATACTGTATTAACCACACCTTTAAGAGGATATATACTGTATTAACCACACCTTTAAGATGAGAGGAGATATCCTGTATTAACCACACCTTTAAGATGAGATGAGATATACTGTATTAACCACACCTTTAAGAGGAGAGGAGATATCCTGTATTAACCACACCTTTAAGAGGATATATACTGTATTAACCACACCTTTAAGATGAGATATACTGTATTAACCACACCTTTAAGAGGATATATACTGTATTAACCACACCTTTAAGAGGATATATACTGTATTAACCACACCTTTAAGATGAAATCAGATATACTGTATTAACCACACCTTTAAGATGAGATGAGATATACTCTATTAACCACACCTTTAAGAGGATATATACTGTATTAACCACACCTTTAAGAGGATAGGAGATATACTGTATTAACCACACCTTTAAGATGAGATGAGATATACTGTATTAACCACACCTTTAAGAGGAGAGGAGATATACTGTATTAACCACACCTTTAAGAGGACATATACTGTATTAAACTCACCTTTAAGAGGAGAGGAGATATACTGTATTAACCACACCTTTAAGATGAGATATACTGTATTAACCACACCTCTAAGATGAGATATACTGTATTAACCACACCTTTAAGATGAGATGAGATATACTGTATTAACCTCACCTTTAAGAGGATAGGAGATATAATGTATTAATCACACCTTTAAGATAGGATATACTGTATTAACCACACCTCTAAGAGGAGATATACTGTATTAACCACACCTTTAAGATGAGATGAGATATACTGTATTAACCTCACCTTTAAGAGGATAGGAGATATAATGTATTAATCACACCTTTAAGATGATATATACTTTATTAATCACACCTTTAAGATGAGATATACTGTATTAACCACACCTTTAAGATGAGACATACTGTATTAATCACACCTTTAAGATGAGATATACTGTATTAATCACACCTTTAAGATGAGATATACTGTATTAATCACACCTTTAAGATGAGATATACTGTATTAACAACACCTTTAAGATGAGACATACTGTATTAATCACACCTTTAAGATGAGATATATTGTATTAATCACACCTTTAAGATGAGATATACTGTATTAATCACACCTTTAAGATGAGATATACTGTATTAACCTCACCTTTAAGATGAGATATACTGTATTAATCACAACTTTAAGATGAGATATACTGTATTAACCAAACCTTTAAGGGGAGATATACTGTATTAACCACACCTTTAAGAGGATAGGAGATATACTGTATTAAACACACCTTTAAGAGGATATATACTGTATTAACCACACCTTTAAGATGAGAGGAGATATACTGTATTAACCTCACCTTTAAGAGGAGAGGAGATATACTGTATTAACCACACCTTTAAGATGAGATATACTGTATTAACCACACCTTTAAGATTAGATATACTGTATTAACCACACCTTTAAGAGGAGATATACTGTATTAACCTCACCTTTAAGATGAGATATACTGTATTAATCACAACTTTAAGATGAGATATACTGTATTAACCAAACCTTTAAGGGGAGATATACTGTATTAACCACACCTTTAAGAGGAGAGGAGATATACTGTATTAACCACACCTTTAAGAGGATATATACTGTATTAACCACACCTTTAAGATGAGATCAGATATACTGTATTAACCACACCTTTAAGCTGAGATGAGATATACTCTATTAACCACACCTTTAAGAGGATATATACTGTATTAACCACACCTTTAAGAGGAGAGGAGATATACTGTATTAACCACACCTTTAAGATGAGAGGAGATATACTGTATTAACCTCACCTTTAATAGGAGAGGAGATATACTGTATTAACCACACCTTTAAGATGAGATGAGATATACTGTATTAACCACACCTTTAAGATGAGATGAGATATATTGTATTAACCACACCTTTAAGAGGAGATATACTGTATTAATCACACCTTTAAGATGAGATATACTGTATTAACCACACCTTTAAGATGAGATATACTGTATTAACCACACCTTTAAGATGAGATATACTGTATTAATCACACCTTTTAGATGAGATATACTGTACTGTATTAATCACACCTTTAAGATGAGAAATACTGTATTAATCACACCTTTAAGATGAGATATACTGTATTAACCACACCTTTAATAGGAGAGGAGATATCCTGTATTAACCACACCTTTAAGAGGATATATACTGTATTAACCACACCTTTAAGATGAGATCAGATATACTGTATTAACCACACCTTTAAGATGAGATGAGATATACTGTATTAACGTCACATTTAAGATTATATATACTGTATTAACCACACCTTTAAGATGATATATACTGTATTAAACACACCTTTAAGATTATACATACTGTATTAACCACACCTTTAAGATGAGATATACTGTATTAACCACACCTTTAAGAGGAGAGGATATATACTGTATTAACCACACATTTAAGAGGATATATACTGTATTAACCTCACCTTTAAGAAGAGATCAGATATACTGTATTAACCACACCTTTAAGATGAGATGAGATATACTCTATTAACCACACCTTTAAGAGGATATATACTGTATTAACCACACCTTTAAGAGGATAGGAGATATACTGTATTAACCACACCTTTAAGATGAGATGAGATATACTGTATTAACCACACCTTTAAGAGGATATATTCTATATTAACCTCACCTTTAAGAGGAGAGGAGATATACTGTATTAACCACACTTTTAAGATCAGATATACTGTATTAACCACACCTTTAAGAGGAGATATACTGTATTAACCACACCTTTAAGAGGAGATATACTGTATTAACCACACCTTTAAGAGGAGATATACTGTATTAACCACACATTTAAGAGGAGAGGAGATATAGATATAGATATAGGAACCAGCAGGTGACCACGGCGTTACTGTCCGTGTTCCGTGACATCCAAACCAGTGGTGCATGGTCTGTCACGAGGGTGAAGTGCCGTCCCAATAAGTAATACTTCAGCGTTTCCAGCGTCCACTTAATTCATTCTCCACTGTGGAATATCTTTGTTCCCGCGGAAACAGCTTCCGGCTAATGTGCACGACTGGGTTTTCCTCACCTTCATGTAGCTGTGATAGGACGGCACCCACCCCTGTTTTGGACACATCGGTCTGTACCACCAGTGGTTTGGAGAAGTCCGGGGTCACCAGCACAGGTCCAGATCACAGTGATCCCTTTAGGTTCTCTCCGTCTCCTTGGTCCACGTCACCTGCACGGGCAGATGGCTCCTGGTCAGATCTGTCAGTCGGCTGGCTAGGGAGGCAAAGTGGGGAATAAATCTCCGGTAGTAACTAGTCAACCCCACAAACGTGCGTACCTTCTTCTTGGTGAGGGGGTGGGGCCTACACTTTCTTCACCTGCCGTTTGACACATCCCCTCCCGATCATGTACACCAGGTACTCCCACAAGCCCAGCCGACATTTCTGTTAGCCCCGCCTCCCGTAAGGCCGGCAATACTCAGTTGTGTCTCCCACTCGCTCCCAGGGATCACAATAATCGTCGATATCCAGTGGCGAAAGTATTCAAATTGTCATTTTTCCTGTTTTGTTGTCGTATCATTTGATTTACACAACGCCACTTTGAAGTTGCAAAATACGTTTTATTGTGAAACAAACAAGAAATATGCGTGCATAAACTTCAGCGTGCATAACTATTCACCCCCCCCCCCCCCCAAAGTCAAAACTCTGTAGAGCAACCATTTACAGCAATTACAGCTGCAAGTCTCTTGGGGTATGTCTCTTTAAGCTTGGCACATCCAGCCACTTGGATTTTTTCCCATTCTTCAAGGCGAAACTGCTCCAGCTCCTTCAAGTTGGAATGATTCCGCTGATGTACAGCAATCTTTAAGTAATACCACAGATTCTCAATTGGAATGAGGTTTGGGCTTTGACTAGGCCATTCCAAGACATTTACATTTAAATTACATTTTCCCCTTAACTTAAGCTTACCCCCTCCTTTTTCGAACATTCTGTTAAAAATCGCGCAACATTTCAGCGTCCTGCTACTCATGCCAGGAATATAGTATATGCATATGATTAGTATGTGTGGATAGAAAACACTCTGAAGTTTCTAAAACTGGTTAAATCACGGCTGTGACTATAACAGAGCGTGTGTTTCATCGAAAAGCGCAAGAAAAACTGGTCACTGAAAGCTGAAAATAATATCCATGCGCCACTTGCATGAATTGTTTAAAGGACACCAAATTAAATATGGACACGGATGCAATTCCTTCAGCTTCCACACGATGTCGCCATTGTCGTCATTTTCCTGATAATTATTTATTGGGAAAACAAAGGAGAGGGATTCCATTTCTTCCGGTCTCCGACAGGATGTTTTGGAGGAAAGTTTTCCGACCATGATTTCAAGACGTGGAGCTATTGAATACACATCGCCCCGTGATCATTTTGATAGATTATAAACGTTTACTAATACCTAAAGTTGGATTACAAAAGTATTTCGAAGAGTTTTGTGAAAGTTTATCGTCGACTTTTTTAATTTTAAAAAATGACGCAGCGTTTTGAAACAATGTTTTTTTCTGAATTACACAGTTTCCATAGATGGCTATTTTGGGTATATATGGAACGATTTAATCGAAAAAAAGACCCAATAGTGATGTTTATGGGGCATATAGGAGTGCCAAGAAAGAAGCTCGTCAAAGGTAATGAATGTTTTATATTTTATTTCTGCGTTTTTGTGTAGCGCCGGCTACGTTAATTATTTTGTTTACGTCGCCTTCAGGCATTTTGGGGTGTTGCATGCTATCAGATAATAGCTTCTCATGCTTTCGCCGAAAAGCATTTTAAAAATCTGACTTGTTGGCTAGATTCACAACGAGTGTAGCTTTAATTCAATACCCTGCATGTGTATTTTAATGAACGTTTGAGTTTTAACGAGTACATTTAGCATTTAGCGTAGCGCATTTGCATTTCCAGGTGCCTACTTGAGACGTCTGCGTCTCAAGTAGGATCAAGAGGTTAAAGCACTCAAGTGTTGCTTTAGCAGTATGCTTATGGTCATTGTCCTGCTGGAAAGTGAACCTCTGACCCAGTCTCAAATCTCTGGAAGACTGAAACAGGTTTCCCTCAAGAATTTCCCTGTATTTAGCGCCATCCATCATTTCTTCAATTCTGACCAGTTTCCCAGTCCCTGACGATTAAAAACATCCCCACAGCACGATGCTTCCCCCACAATGCCTCACGGTGGGGATTGTACTCGCGGTAATGAGAGGGGTTGGGTTTGTGCCAGACATAGCATTTTTCTTGATGGCCAAAAAATATACAATTTAATCTCATCTGACCAGAGTGCCTTCTTCTTCTTTAAGGCCATTTTTCTTAAAGGTCAAAAACGGAAATAGAGCGCTCAAAGTACATGAACCTGGTGTCAGGAAAAAAAGAACAAGCCATTTATCTATCGTAATTTACGATAAATTGTGCAATGTACAATTGGTGATGATTAAAGAAATGTGTTTTTTCTTTTCAAAAAAGTTACAGACCCAGTTGGCGTGTTCAGACAAATCTGTTAAGGCGGGTTTTGGAGCTCTACGTGATTTCTGTGATTTTCTGTGATTTTCTGAACTCACACACACACACACACAAAGTCAATGGGGAGTAACACAGTGTGAGGCTTACAGACACACAGAGCCTGCAAAATGTACCTGCGTTCAAACTATCAAAGACCCGTCAGACCTAGAGCTCTGAAATGTCGAGAAACAACCTAGTCCATTTGCAATGACTTCAATTAATTTTGACCATTGTGAAAATGACGACTTCCCAGAGTCACAAGACTAGGTTCATATTGAAACCGCTTCGGCCCATAGAAACGGACCCTAAAGTTTCTGTCCGATCATTCAGGGACCTCGCAGCAACGCCCAGAAAAAAAGTGGATTTTCAGCACTAATTAAGGTCGCTGCTCGGGCTCCAAATGACCTATCGAGCCGAAACTCGGGATTCGGGGTTGTCTCTGCTAGGCCTACACATAATGTCAGAACTGGACCCACAGCTAGAATGTAACTACGTGTTTTAAGTTTATATTTAGACGGAAGGTGGCCTGAATTTTGGGCCTGCTCTGAAATATGTGATAGTTGGCTTCTAAACGAGTTGGACAAAGTGGGTTTGGTGTCAGTTTGTATCAGTTTGGTGTCAGAATGATATCTTATTGACTGATGGACTCTGACTTGATGGCTGACTTTTGTCCGTTTGCAATAAGTTTAAACAGTGATGAACCATCACCAAATTCACATGCTGAAATCAACACCAACGAGAAATGGAGAGGAACCACTATCACTGCCCGGCCATCCCAAGTTCAACGGGCCAGTCAATTGGGCATTTCTGAAGTATATTAGACCATGTCCAATTTGTGATGCTAAATGCCCATTGTAAGACATTCCAAATGGACAGCCGTGCACCTGGTAATATGTACGGGTTACTAAGAGCACATTTTTTAAATGTTTTTTAATGCCTTCAGGGGAGGAGTCCATGGCCAGAGAGGGAGCACCCCCCACCCGTGCCCATCCAATAGAGGGCATAATGAAATCCACCAAGTATCAGGCAATTTTGGCTGACAATCTGGTTTTCTCTGCCAGAAGGCTGGGATTGGCCGTAGGTCCCAGCCATCTGGCAGACAATGACCTAAAACATACCTTAAGATCCACACAGAAAACGTCCTTATTGAGGTGTGTGTCCGGCTGCTGCATAAAAAGGCCTCTGCGAGAGGGAGGGACAGACAGACAGACAGGAACAGTGACAGGAAGATGGAGAGAGAGGAAGGGGGGAGAGAGAGAGAGAGAGAGAGAGAGAGAGAGAGACAGAGAGAGAGAGGTAGAGAGCGAGAGAGGGATACAGAGACAGACAGAGAGACAGAAACAGTGACAGGAAGATGGAGAGAGATGGAAGGGGGAGAGAGAGAGGCAGAGAGAGAGGTAGAGAGAGAGGTAGAGAGAGAGAGAGGGATACAGAGACAGACAGAGAGACAGAGGGACAGAAACAGTGACAGGAAGATGGAGAGAGATGGAAGGGGGAGAGAGAGAGAGAGAGAGAGAGAGAGACAGAGACAGACAGACAGTCTATGTACAGTATCACTATTGAGGCCAGTACAGTTCTGCTCAGTATTAAAAGGCCCTGTGTCCAGAGGGACTGAAGCTAAGGGAAAGGGACAGACAGACAGACAGACAGACAGACAGACAGTATCAGTCAGAGATTTGCTGTCACTATTGAGGCCAGTACAGTTCTGCTCAGTATTAAAAGGCCCTGTGTCCAGAGGGACTGAAGCTAAGGGAAAGGGACAGCCAGAGGCTCTTTAAAATGGGTTCCTCTCCGTCAGTACTATATATAGGGTCTCCGACCACTGGATTAACCTCAGGACCTAGGCTACGTCCTCGGCACTCTTCATGGCTGTACATTATACACTTACATTATAGCGTGTCTCACAGCTGGAACACATGGAAACAACCACAGATAACTGCTGAATGTGGGACAGGACATGAACTGGGTCTTGGTCTGACTGCAGAAAGTCAAATGGACCCTGTTAGAGTGACAGACACCACTTAATGTAATGATAATACTAGTCTGAGAGGATGAGAAATATTCGCAATGAGACTGCCTCTTTGTCCCCAATCCACTCCAATCTTTTGTAATGCCTAAACACTAATGACATAGTAGTAATAGATGAGGAGATGAGGAAAGGCAATATTTCAACCAGAAGGTCTTGGAGTCCAATAGCTACTGAATGATGTCATAGCTAACAGAGTACCATAGCTACTGAATGATGTCATAGCTAACAGAGTACCATAGCTACTGAATGAAGGTCTAGGTGTGATGTCATAGCTAACTGAGTCCCATAGCTACTCAATGAAGGTCTAGGTGTGATGTCATAGCTAACAGAGTACCATAGCTACTGAATGAAGGTGTGATGTCATAGCTAACAGAGTACCATAGCTACTGAATGAAGGTCTAGATGTGATGTCATAGCTAACAGAGTACCATAGCTACTGAATGAAGGTCTAGATGGGATGTGGTAGCTAGCAGAGTCCCATAGCTACTGAATGAAGGTCTAGATGGGAGGGGTGGATGGAGTGATGGAGTGATGGAGGGAAGGATTGTGGATAGATGGTGAGATGAGGGAGGGAGGGAGGGATGAGGATATGGAGGGATGATGGATGGAGGGATGTAGTATAGATGGTGAGATGATGGGGACCACAGACATTTCAATCTCTTTCCATTTTTCTCTATTGTCAATCAGTCAGACATCAGAGTACCCATCACTCACCTCCAACCTACATTAGACTGGTTTAATGTTTAGATTACAAATCTCTTCCTGTGACTCAGCCAATCAAGCACTCACCCCTGCCCCCAGCACCCCCCACATAGCCCCTTCCTAAGCCAATGGGTGTTGATTGATTTTATTCGTATGAAGACATGTTATTAGATAGAGAACAGCTGATCATCAGCTGTCTTAGACAAGAGAACAGGACAGGAGGAGAAGGAGAAGGGGGAGCGGAAGAGAGAAGGGTGGAAGGAGGAGAAGGACAAGGCCATCTGTAGAACAAAGCCTCCGCGGCCAGGAGTTGCCCTGCCGTAACCCAGGAACCAGAGGATGAGTGATGAGAGAGAGAGGTCTGGTCTTAGCAGCTTGTTATTGTGTGACATAATGAGCATCTCAGCACAATGACAATGAAGAACAGTCAGAAATCATCACTGCAAAACAACTTTAGCAATGTGTTGAACACCGGATTTGAGCTTGTAGACACACACACACACACACACACACACACACACACACACACACACAGCTGTGCAACCTGATCTCATAGTTTCACGTTGGGATTTAACGTAATTGACCTTGGTCTATTTTACAAATGTAACCAATACAGTGGTCTCTAAAATTACTGGAACCCCTGAATGGCAATGTACAAACAATACTTATATCAAATAAAATATAAACCATAATATATAAACAATACATTATAAACAATATAATTATACAGAGAAACTGAGAAATACTGTATTTTATTAATGTTTCAATGGCACCAACCAAAATCATACAATTATTTAATACAAAATACATTCCACCAAAATCAAGGTTTTGTAATTATTAATCCTCATTTAGTACTTGGTGCCACCGCCTCTGGTAAGGATAACAGCATGGAGTCTTTTCCTGTAATGCTTGACAACGTTAAGGAACACATTTGAAGGGATTTTGGACCATTCCTCTATTCAGATCCTTCACATTCTTGGGTTTGCGCTTATCAACTGCCATCTTCCACTCAGCCCACAGGTTTTCGAATGGATTGCGGTACCGCGACTGAGATGGCCATGGCAGAACATTGATTTTGTTGTCACAGAACAATTTCTGTGTGGATCTTGAGGTATGTTTGGGGTCATTGTCTTGTTGGAAAGTCCACCTACGGCCAAGTCCCAGGTTTCTGGCAGAGGCAACCAGATTGTCAGCCAAAATTGCCTGATACTTGGTGAATTTCATTATGCCATCAACCTTAAAACCTCACTAGGGTACGTGGGACGCTATTCATTATAAAAATTCATAAAACATACAGGTGTTATACATCGGTTTAAAGATTAACTTAACCACAGTGTCAGATTTCAAAAAGCCTTTACGGCAAAAGCATACCATGCAATTATCTGAGAACAGCGCCCAGCAGACAAATCATTACAAACAGTTACCAGCCAAGTAGAGGAGTTAGATAAGTCAGAAATAGCGATACAATTAATCACTTACCTTTGATGATCTTCATATGGTTGCACTCACAAGACTCCCATTTACTCAATAAATGTTTGTTTTGTTCGATACAGATTCTCTTTATATCCAAAAACCTCTGTTTTGTTCGCTCGTTTTGTTCAGTAATCCACAGGCTCAAACGCAGTCACAACAGGCGGACGTAAAATCCAATTAGTGTCCGTAAAGTTCGTAGAAACATGTCAAATGACGTTTATAATCAATCCTCAGGTTGTTTTTATCCTAAATAATCGATAATATTTAAACCGGACAACAACGTCAGCAAGCAAACAGCAAGCAATGCAGGTGTAGAAGCACGGTGGTAGGAAAAACTCCCATGAAAGACCAAAACCTATGAAGAAACCTAGAGAGGAACCAGGCTATGAGGGGTGGCCAGTCCTCTTCTGGCTGTGCCGGGTGGAGATTATAACAGAACATGGCCAAGATGTAGGTGGTATAGAGTACAGTATATACATATGAGATGAGTAATGTAGGGTATGTAAACATTATATTAAGTGGCTAGTGACACATTTTTTACATGTATGGCAGCAGCCACTCAGTGTTAGTGGTGGCTGTTTAACAGTCTGATGGCCTTGAGATAGAAGCTGTTTTTTATTCTCTCGGTCCCTGCTTTGATGCACCTGTACTGACCTCGCCTTCTGGATGATAGCGGGGTGAACAGGCAGTGGCTCGGGTGGTTGTTGTCCTTGATGATCTATATGGCCTTCCTGTGACATCGGGTGGTGTAGGTGTCCTGGAGGGCAGGTAGTTTGCCCCCAGTGATGCGTTGTACAGACCTCACTATCCTCTGGAGAGCCTTACGGTTGTGGGGGGTGCAGTTGCCGTACCAGACGGTGATACTGCCCAACAGGATGCTCTCGATTGTACATCTGTAAAAGTTTGTGAGTGCTTTTGGTGATAAGCCGAATTTCTTCAGCCTCCTGTCACACGCTGTCACTGTGGGTGGACCAATTCAGTTTGTCCGTGATGTGTACGCAGAGGAACTTAAAACTTTCTTCCCTTTCCACTACTGTCCCGTCGATGTGGATAGGGGGGTGCTCCCTCTGCTGTTTCCT
This sequence comes from Oncorhynchus clarkii lewisi, assembly GCF_045791955.1. Lineage (NCBI taxonomy): Eukaryota > Metazoa > Chordata > Actinopteri > Salmoniformes > Salmonidae > Oncorhynchus > Oncorhynchus clarkii. The sequence continues at coordinate 74,877,313 of NC_092162.1, forward strand.
GAAGTCCACGATCATCTCCTTTGTTTTGTTGACGTTGAGAGTGAGGTTTTCTATCGTATTATTGACTGTATGTTTGTTTATTCCATGTGTAACTCTGTGTTGTTGTATGTGTCGAACTGCTTTGCTTTATCTTGGCCAGGTCGCAGTTATGAAGTAGTCACTTCTCTAGTCACTTCATAAACCAGGGTTGGCTGGCCTTCTCTAGTCACTTCATAAACCAGGGTTGGGTGGCCTCCTCTAGTCACTTCATAAACCAGGGTTGGCTAGCCTCCTCTAGTCACTTCATAAACCAGGGTTGGCTAGCCTCCTCTAGTCACTTCATAAACCAGAGTTGGCTAGCCTCCTCTAGTCACTTCATAAACCAGGGTTGGCTAGCCTCCTCTAGTCACTTCATAAACCAGGGTTGGCTAGCCTCCTCTAGTCACTTCATAAACCAGGGTTGGCTAGCCTCCTCTAGTCACTTCATAAACCAGGGTTGGCTAGCCTCCTCTAGTCACTTCATAAACCAGGGTTGGCTAGCCTCCTCTAGTCACTTCATAAACCAGGGTTGGCTAGCCTCCTCTAGTCATTTCATAAACCAGGGTTGGCTAGCCTCCTCTAGTCACTTCATAAACCAGGGTTGGCTAGCCTCCTCTAGTCACTTCATAAACCAGGGTTGGCTGGCCTCCTCTAGTCACTTCATAAACCAGGGTTGGTTAGCTTCCTCTAGTCACTTCATAAACCAGGACCAGCAGACACGCCTCTCACAACATGACACTACCAGGACCAGCAGACACACCTCTCACAGGATGAAACTACCAGGACCAGCAGACACCTCTCACAGTATGACACTACCAGGACCAGCAGACACACCTCTCACAACATGACACTGCCAGGACCAGCGGACACACCTCTCACAGTATGAAACTACCAGGACCAGCAGACACCTCTCACAGTATGAAACTACCGGGACCAGCAGACACCTCTCACCATATGAAACTACCAAGACCAGCAGACACACCTCTCACAACATGACACTACCAGGACCAGCAGACACACCTCTCACAACATGACACTGCCAGGACCAGCGGACACACCTCTCACAGTATGAAACTACCAGGACCAGCAGACACCTCTCACAGTATGAAACTACCGGGACCAGCAGACACCTCTCACCATATGAAACTACCAAGACCAGCAGACACACCTCTCACAGTATAAAACTACCAGGACGAGCAGACACACCTCTCACAACATGACACTACCAGGACCAGACACCTCTCACAGCATGACACTACCAGGACCAGCAGACACACCTCTCACAACATGAAACTACCAGGACCAGCAGACACCTCTCAAAGTATGAAACTACCAGGACCAGCAGACACACCTCTCACAACATGACACTGCCAGGACCAGCAGACACCTCTCACAGTATGAAACTACCAGGACCAGCATACACCTCTCACAGTATGACACTACCAGGACCAGCAGACACCTCTCACAGTATGAAACTACCAGGACCAGCATACACCTCTCACAGTATGACACTACCAGGACCAGCAGACACCTCTCACAGTATGACACCTCTCACAGTATGAAACTACCAGGACCAGCAGACACACCTCTCACAGTATGAAACTACCAGGACCAGCAGACACACCTCTCACACCCAATTAATCATCATTCTACCATCTCCTCTCCCTAGATATCCCTCCATTCTCCCATACTGTCTCACTTGGGACTTGAACCTTCCCCAATATATCCATCCAGTTTCCCATGGTGTCTCACTAGGGACTTGAACCTCTCCCAATACATTCTCCCATTGTGTCTCACTAGGGAGTTGAACCTCTCCCAATACATTCTCCCTTTGTGTCTCACTAGGGACTTGAACCTCTCCCAATACATTCTCCCATTGTGTCTCACTAGGGACTTGAACCTCTCCCAATACATTCTCCCATTGTGTCTCACTAGGGACTTGAACCTCTCCCAATACATTCTCCCATTGTGTCTCACTAGGGACTTGAACCTCTCCCAATACATTCTCCCATTGTGTCTCACTAGGGACTTGAACCTCTCACAATACATTCTCCCATTGTGTCTCACTAGGGACTTGAACCTCTCCAAATACATTCTCCCTTTGTGTCTCACTAGGGACTTGAACCTCTCCCAATACATTCTCCCATTGGGTCTCACTAGGGACTTGAACCTCTCCCAATACATTCTCCCTTTGTGTCTCACTAGGGACTTGAACCTCTCCCAATACATTCTCCCATTGGGTCTCACTAGGGACTTGAACCTCTCCAAATACATTCTCCCTTTGTGTCTCACTAGGGAGTTGAACCTCTCCCAATACATTCTCCCTTTGTGTCTCACTAGGGAGTTGAACCTCTCCCAATACATTCTCCCATTGGGTCTCACTAGGGACTTGAACCTCTCCCAATACATTCTCCCTTTGTGTCTCACTAGGTACTTGAACCTCTCCCAATACATTCTCCCTTTGTGTCTCACTAGGGACTTGAACCTCTCCCAATACATTCTCCCATTGGGTCTCACTATGGACTTGAACCTCTCCAAATACATTATCCCATTGTGTCTCACTAGGGACTTGAACCTCTCCAAATACATTTTCCCATTGGGTCTCACTAGGGACTTGAACCTCTCCCAATGCATTCTCCCATTGTGTCTCACTAGGGACTTGAACCTCTCACAATACATTCTCCCATTGTGTCTCACTAGGGACTTGAACCTCTCCCAATACATTCTCCCATTGGGTCTCACTAGGGACTTGAACCTCTCACAATACATTCTCCCATTGTGTCTCACTAGGGACTTGAACCTCTCCCAATACATTCTCCCATTGGGTCTCACTAGGGACTTGAACCTCTCACAATACATTCTCCCATTGTGTCTCACTTGGGACTTGAACCTCTCACAATACATTCTCCCATTGTGTCTCACTAGGGACTTGAACCTCTCCAAATACATTCTCCCTTTGTGTCTCACTAGGGACTTGAACCTCTCCCAATACATTCTCCCATTGTGTCTCACTAGGGACTTGAACCTCTCACAATACATTCTCCCATTGTGTCTCACTAGGGACTTGAACCTCTCCCAATACATTCTCCCATTGGGTCTCACTAGGGACTTGAACCTCTCCCAATACATTCTCCCATTGTGTCTCACTAGGGACTTGAACCTCTCCCAATACATTCTCCCTTTGTGTCTCACTAGGGACTTGAACCTCTCCCAATACATTATCCCATTGTGTCTCACTAGGGACTTGAACCTCTCCCAATACATTCTCCCTTTGTGTCTCACTAGGGACTTGAACCTCTCCCAATACATTCTCCCTTTGTGTCTCACTAGGGACTTGAACCTCTCCCAATACATTCTCCCATTGGGTCTCACTAGGGACTTGAACCTCTCCCAATACATTCTCCCATTGTGTCTCACTAGGGACTTGAACCTCTCCCAATACATTCTCCCTTTGTGTCTCACTAGGGACTTGAACCTCTCCCAATACATTCTCCCTTTGTGTCTCACTAGGGACTTGAACCTCTCCAAATACATTATCCCATTGTGTCTCACTAGGGACTTGAACCTCTCCCAATACATTCTCCCTTTGTGTCTCACTAGGGACTTGAACCTCTCCAAATACATTATCCCATTGTGTCTCACTAGGGACTTGAACCTCTCCAAATACATTATCCCATTGTGTCTCACTAGGGACTTGAACCTCTCCAAATACATTATCCCATTGTGTCTCACTAGGGACTTGAACCTCTCCAAATACATTCTCCCATTGTGTCTCACTAGGGACTTGAACCTCTCCAAATACATTATCCCATTGTGTCTCACTAGGGACTTGAACCTCTCCCAATACATTCTCCCTTTGTGTCTCACTAGGGACTTGAACCTCTCCCAATACATTCTCCCATTGGGTCTCACTAGGGACTTGAACCTCTCCCAATACATTCTCCCATTGTGTCTCACTAGGGACTTGAACCTCTCCCAATACATTCTCCCTTTGTGTCTCACTAGGGACTTGAACCTCTCCCAATACATTCTCCCTTTGTGTCTCACTAGGGACTTGAACCTCTCCCAATACATTCTCCCTTTGTGTCTCACTAGGGACTTGAACCTCTCCCAATACATTCTCCCATTGTGTCTCACTAGGGACTTGAACCTCTCCCAATACATTCTCCCATTGTGTCTCACTAGGGACTTGAACCTCTCCCAATACATTCTCCCTTTGTGTCTCACTAGGGACTTGAACCTCTCCCAATACATTCTCCCTTTGTGTCTCACTAGGGACTTGAACCTCTCCCAATACATTCTCCCATTGTGTCTCACTAGGGACTTGAACCTCTCCAAATACATTTTCCCATTGTGTCTCACTAGGGACTTGAACCTCTCCCAATACATTCTCCCTTTGTGTCTCACTAGGGACTTGAACCTCTCCCAGTACATTCTCCCTTTGTGTCTCACTAGGGACTTGAACCTCTCCCAATACATTCTCCCATTGGGTCTCACTAGGGACTTGAACCTCTCCCAATACATTCTCCCTTTGTGTCTCACTAGGTACTTGAAGCTCTCCCAATACATTCTCCCTTTGTGTCTCACTAGGTACTTGAAGCTCTCCCAATACATTCTCCCATTGGGTCTCACTAGGGAGTTGAACCTCTCCAAATACATTCTCCCATTGGGTCTCACTAGGGACTTGAACCTCTCCCAATACATTCTCCCATTGTGTCTCACTAGGGACTTGAACCTCTCCCAATACATTCTCCCATGCTGTTTCACTAGGGACCTCCCCATCTGCAACATTTCTGCCTAAATATTCCCCAAAATAAACATTTTACCCAAGACCACAATTTTTTCTACTGACTGACTGTGGTCCTTTAAATCCTCAGGATCTCAATATTGGGAAGGTTTTCCTAATGTTTTGTACACTCAGTGTATATTGAAGTACACTGTGTACTGTACTCTCTTAGAAATAAAAGGTGTTATCTAGATCCTGAAAGGTTTCTACCTGGAACCAAAAGGTGTTATCTAGATCCTAAAATGGTTCTACCTGGAACCAAAAGGTGCATCTAGAACATAGAAGTGTTTTACCTGGAACCAAACAGTGCTATCTAGAACCTAAAAGGGTTCTTTGGCTGTCGTCATAGGAGAACCCTTTGAAGAACCCTTGTCTCAGGTAGAACCCTTTTGGGTTTGATGTAGAACCCTTTCCACTGAGGGTTCTACATCAAACCCGAATGGGTTTTACCTGGAACCAAAAATAGTTTTTCTTTGGGGACCGCCAAAGAACCCTTTTGCAACCATTTTCTTAGAAGCTTACAGTATATACTGTACATCATTAATGCAGCCCATTAGAGACGTGCTTGTTTACAACGGAAAGAGGGTCTTCAGTACAGAAACCAATGAAACACTGACATTACTCCCAATTCCACATTCCAGTAGCTCCCTCCCTCCCTCCCTGGGTCAACCATTTACACCGTCTAAACTGTTCCCATACTTCTCCCGTTCCAAAGGACCTCCAGAGGAGTGTGTGAGTCCTACAAGGAGGTAGAGAAGAATAGTGGTATTTCAGCCTCAGGCTGTGTGTGTGTGTTGCAGCTGGAGTCCTCAGAGGCTATAAGTCATTAATAGAGTCTGGTTGCTGTGGAAACACACACACACAAACATGTAGTTTCTTGATGCCCTCTGTGCTCTCTCCCAGGCTTTGTGGGTCATCATGTCTTTACCAAGAGCTAACATTCTCTCTCTCTCTCTCTCTCTCTCTCTCTCTCTCTCTCTCTCTCTCTCTCTCTCTCTCTCTCTCTCTCTCTCTCTCTCTCTCTCTCTCTCTCTCTCTCTCTCTCTCTCTCTCTCTCTCTCTCTCTCTCTCTCTCTCTCTCTCTCTCTCTCTCTCTCTCTCTCTCTCTCTCTCTCTCTCTCTCTCTCTCTCTCTCTCTCTCTCTCTCTCTCTCTCTCTGCACTTATAAATTACACAGGCATGACATTTAGCTTTCGCTCACAAATATCTGCTTTTACTGTGAGTGTGTGAGAGAGAGTCTACAAGCTCAAAGCCGGTGTTCAACACATTGCTAAAGTTGTTTTTGCAGTGATGATTTCTGCCAATCCACTGTGTTCTTGTAGGCAGTTGATTGACAACTGTTCAGTGTATCAGTCAGAACTCCTGTGTTCAGTGTATCAGTCAGAACTCCAGTATTCAGTGTATCAGTCAGAATTCCAGTATTCAGTGTATCAGTCAGAACTCCTGTGTTCAGTGTATCAGTCAGAACTCCTGTGTTCAGTGTATCAGTCAGAAATCCAGTGTTCAGTGTATCAGTCAGAACTCCAGTATTCAGTGTATCAGTCAGAACTCCAGTGTTCAGTGTATCAGTCAGAACTCCTGTGTTCAGTGTATCAGTCAGAACTCCTGTGTTCAGTGTATCAGTCAGAACTCCAGTGTTCAGTGTATCAGTCAGAACTCCTGTGTTCAGTGTATTAGTCAGAACTCCAGTATTCAGTGTATTAGTCAGAACTCCAGTATTCAGTGTATCAGTCAGAACTCCAGTGTTCAGTGTATCAGTCAGAACTCCAGTGTATCAGTCAGAACTCCTGTGTTCAGTGTATCAGTCAGAACTCCTGTGTTCAGTGTATCAGTCAGAACTCCTGTGTTCAGTGTATCAGTCGTGACTCCAGTGTTCAGTGTATCAGTAATGACTTCAGTGTTCATTATATCCTACAGATCTGCAGTATTCAGTGTTTCAGACAGAACTCCAGTGTATCAGTCAGAACTCCAGTGTTCATCATCTGCTCTGCTGTTAACTCCAATTGTCCTCATCATCTGCCCCTATTGTCCTCATCATCTGCCCCTATTGTCCTCATCATCTGCTCTGCTGTTAACTCCAATTGTCCTCATCATCTGCTCCTATTGTCCTCATCATCTGCTCAACTGTTGACTCCTATTGTCCTCATCATCTGCTCTGCTGTTAACTCCAATTGTCCTCATCATGTTCACTGCTCTAGAAAGACAAGCTTATTGGTGTACTACAGAATTCTTGCATTCACACACGCACACACACACACACATGGCCACTGACAGATAACCTGCTCTCCCTTGAAATAAACACACACAAACTCACAAACACACACGAATGCACACACACACACACACACATCGATAGCAGTTATAAATTGATTATGGTGCAGCAGCTGGCCTCAATTTCTAACAGACCTCTCTCTCTGTCCTCCCACTGCCTCTCACACCTTTCCATACTCAACCTGAGTGTATGTGTGTATACATGCGTGTGTGTGTGTCCTTGGGGAAAGACCATCATCTCCGTAGCCTGGTTGCAACTGAAGCTGCTGAGGGATGATTGTTCCGGGGTCATTTCAGACGCGCAGCAGAACAGAGCCCGCTCTGTCGTAATTATCACCATCATTCGCTCTGGTTTGATTAGCATAACCACCCCCTGGGTGGGAGGGGCCATGAGGTCTGGTAGAGAACACAGAGAGGGTATATGGGTAAAATGAGTAGAGTAGGAAACCAACGAAGACATATTTAAAAGTTTGGGAGCTCTTTTTTTTAAGGTCAAGGTAATTGGGCTTTATGTGACACCCCTCTCTTCCATCATCTCTGCTCTCCCTCATTCATCTAACTCATCTTCATGCTAAATAGAACATTCAATGTCCTGTATCGTTGGATGTGTTTGAAAGTGTACCGACACTAGCATTGGAATGTGCTCTACAAGTTAACTTGGAGTGCCAAGTTGTGTTTTAACCAAAAGGTTGTTGGTCACCTCCCAATTCTGTCACCACAGAGCTTCAGTTTTTTTTTTCTTCTCGGATGTATGTAGAAAGATGTACAGTCGAGGCTGGCCTCCGGCACATAGAGAAGAGAGAGAGGTAGAGAGACAGAGGTATTCTGACAGAGTAATGGAGCGAGGAGGACAGAGAAAGAGGGGAGGGAGTGAGTAGAGAGAGTGAGATACAGTGAGAGAGAGAGAGAGGTAGAGAGACAGAGGTATTCTGACAGAGTAATGGAGCGAGGAGGACAGAGAAAGAGGGGAGTGAGGGAGAGAGCCAGAGAGAGAGAAAGAGAGAGAGAGCGTGAGGGAGATAGCAGGGAGTGGGCCTCAGAGCGGATGCTAATTTTGAGCAGGACTCACTTTATCAAATTAGTGAAAACAGGAACATTTTATATGTGGCTAGAAATTAATAAGGAAATTATCTCAACATAGAAAAATGTCCTCATGTGTTCTAACTACATCCCCCCAATTGAATCCCCATACTTTAATGAAGACAGCTTCTCCATCCTGGAGGGGGAAATCAATCATTTCCAGGCCCGGGGACATGTACTAGTCTGTGGCGACCTTAATGCCAGAACTGGACAAGAACCTGACACCCTCAGCACCTAGGGGGACAAACACCTGCCTGGAGGTGACAGCATTCCATCCCCCATATGGAACTATGACAAAACAAACAACAAAAACGGGTCACAACTCCTGCAGCTCTGTCGCCCGCTGGGTCACTACATAGTCAAATGGCTTCGAGGGGACTGTCACAGTAGGTACACCTACAGATCATCTCGTCGATGGAGGGCCTACACCAGCACGTAGATAATCTGCACAGATTCTGCCAGACCCGGGCCCTGACAGACAATCTCTGTAACATAAAAATAATGGTGTTCCAAAAGAAGGTCCAGTTGCCAGGACAACAAATACACATTCCATCTAGACACCTTTGCCCTGGAGCACACAAAAAACGATGCATACCTCAGCCTAAACATCAGTGCCACAGGAAACTTCCACAAAGCTGTGAACAAGCTGAGAGACAAAGCAAGAAGGGCCTCTATGCCTTCAAAAGTAACATAAAATTCAACATACCAAATAGGATCTGGCAAAAAATACTTTAATCAATTATAGAACCCATTGCCCTTTATGGTTGTGAGGTATGGGGTCTGCTCACCAACCAAGAATTTACTAAATGGGAAGAACACCAAATTCAGACTCTGCATGCAGAATTCTGCAAAAATATCCTCTGTGTACAACGTAGAACACCAAATAATGCATGCAGAGCAGAATTAGGCCGATACCCGCTAATGATCAAAATCCAGAATAGAGCTGTTAAATTCTATAACCACCTAAAATGATTCCCAAACCTTCCATAACAAAGCCATCAATTACAGAGAGATAAACCTGGAGAATAGTCCCCTGAGCAAGCTAGTCCTGGGGCTCTGTTAATAAACACAAACACACCCCACAGAGCCACAGGACAGCAACACAATTAGACCCAAATAAATCATGAGGAAACAAAAAGATAATTACTTGACACAAAAAAATAAAATAAAAAAATAAACGAGCAAACTAGAATGCTATTTGGCCCTAAACAGAGAGTACACAGTGGCAGAATACCTGACCACTGTGACTAACCCAAACTTAAGGAAAGCTTTAACTACAGTGCCTTGCGAAAGTATTCGGCCCCCTTGAACTTTGCGACCTTTTGCCACATTTCAGGCTTCAAACATAAAGATATAAAACTGTATTTTTTTGTGAAGAATCAACAACAAGTGGGACACAATCATGAAGTGGAACGACATTTATTGGATATTTCAAACTTTTTTAACATATCAAAAACTGAAAAATTGGGCATGCAAAATTATTCAGCCCCTTTACTTTCAGTGCAGCAAACTCTCTCCAGAAGTTCAGTGAGGATCTCTGAATGATCCAATGTTGACCTAAATGACTAATGAAGATAAATACAATCCACCTGTGTGTAATCAAGTCTCCGTATAAATGCACCTGCACTGTGATAGTCTCAGAGGTCCGTTAAAAGCGCAGAGAGCATCATGAAGAACAAGGAACACACCAGGCAGGTCCGAGATACTGTGAAGAAGTTTAAAGCCGGATTTGGATACAAAAAGATTTCCCAAGCTTTAAACATCCCAAGGAGCACTGTGCAAGCGATAATATTGAAATGGAAGGAGTATCAGACCACTGCAAATCTACCAAGACCTGGCCGTCCCTCTAAACTTTCAGCTCATACAAGGAGAAGACTGATCAGAGATGCAGCCAAGAGGCCCATGATCACTCTGGATGAACTGCAGAGATCTACAGCTGAGGTGGGAGACTCTGTCCATTTGACAACAATCAGTCGTATATTGCACAAATCTGGCCTTTATGGAAGAGTGGCAAGAAGAAAGCCATTTCTTAAAGATATCCATAAAAAGTGTTGTTTAAAGTTTGCCACAAGCCACCTGGGAGACACACCAAACATGTGGAAGAAGGTGCTCTGGTCAGATGAAACCAAAATTGAACTTTTTGGCAACAATGCAAAACGTTATGTTTGGCGTAAAAGCAACACAGCTGAACACACCATCCCCACTGTCAAACATGGTGGTGGCAGCATCATGGTTTGGGCCTGCTTTTCTTCAGCAGGGACAGGGAAGATGGTTAAAATTGATGGGAAGATGGATGGATCCAAATACAGGACCATTCTGGAAGAAAACCTGATGGAGTCTGCAAAAGACCTGAGACTGGGACGGAGATTTGTCTTCCAACAAGACAATGATCCAAAACATAAAGAAAAATCTACAATGGAATGGTTCAAAAATAAACATATCCAGGTGTTAGAATGGCCAAGTCAAAGTCCAGACCTGAATCCAATCGAGAATCTTTTGAAAGAACTGAAAACTGCTGTTCACAAATGCTCTCCATCCAACCTCACTGAGCTCGAGCTGTTTTACAAGGAGGAATGGGAAAAAAATTCAGTCTCTCGATGTGCAAAACTGATAGAGACATACCCCAAGCGACTTACAGCTGTAATCGCAGCAAAAGGTGGCGCTACAAAGTATTAACTTAAGGGGGCTGAATAATTTTGCACGCCCAATTTTTCAGTTTTTGATTTGTTAAAAAAGTTTGAAATATCCAATAAATGTCGTTCCACTTCATGATTGTGTCCCACTTGTTGATTCTTCACAAAAAAAATACAGTTTTATATCTTTATGTTTGAAGCCTGAAATGTGGCAAAAGGTCGCAAAGTTCAAGGGGGCCAAATACTTTCGCAATGCACTGTATGTACAGTCTCAGTGAGGATATTCTTGCTATTGAGAAAGGCCGCCGTAGGCAGACATGGCTCTCAAGAGAAGACTGGCTATGTGCACACTGCCCACAAAATGAGGTGGAAACTGAGCTGTACTTCTTAACCTCCTGTCAAGCGTATGACCAAATTAGAGACACATATTTCCATCAGATTACACAGATCTACAAAGAATTCGAAAACAAACCCAATTTTGATAAACTCCCATATCTACTGGGTGAAATACCACAGTGTGACATCACAGCAGCAAGATTTGTGACCTGTTGGCACAAGACAAGGGCAACCAGCAAAGAACAAACACCATTGTAAATAAAACTTTGTACTTTAACCATTTGTGCATCGTTAGAACACTGTATATATACATAATATGACATTTGAAATGTCTTTATTGTTTTGGAACCTTTGTGAGTTTAATGTTTAGTGTACATTTTTGTGTTGTTTATTTCACTTTTGTTTATTTCATTTTCTTTAGCAATGTTAACATGTCAAACAAGCCCTTAAATTGAAATTCAATTGAGAGAGAGACAGAGAGTAAAAGAGTGACAAAATGCACCTAAAAGTATCTCAGACCATGGGAAATGAGATGCTCTGGTCTGATGAAGCCAAAATTGTACTCTTGAAGCCAAGCATCACGTCTAGAGAAAACCTGGCACCATCCTTACGGTGGACAAAAGGAACACCTATGTGAGAATGCTGTTCATTGAATACAGCAAAGCGTTCAATACCATAGTGCCCTCAAGGCTCATCATAAGCTAAGGACCCTTCGACTAAACATCTCCCTCTGCAACTGGATCCTGGACTACCTGACGGGCTGCCCCCAGATGGAAAGGATAGGCAACAACACATCTACACAGAATACACTCAATCATATGACCCACTGAAGAGATGAGTCTTCAGTAAAGACTTAAAGGTTGAGACCGAGTTTGCGTCTCTCACATGGGTAGGCAGACCATTCCATAAAAATGGAGCTATAGGAGAAAGCCCGGTCTCCAGCTGTTTGCTTAGAAATTCTAGGAATAATTAGGAGGCCTGCATCTTGTGACCGTAGCGTACGTGTAGGTATGTACGGCAGGACCAAATCAGAGTGATAGGTAGGGGCAAGCCCATGTAATGTTTTACAGTAAGCCAGGTGAGGAACACTGCAGTTGATGTTTTACAGTAAGCCAGGTGAGGAACACTGCAGTGATGTTTTACAGTAAGCCAGGTGAGGAACACTGCAGTGATGTTTTACAGTAAGCCAGGTGAGGAACACTGCAGTGATGTTTTACAGTAAGCCAGGTGAGGAACACTGCAGTGATGTTTTACAGTAAGCCAGGTGAGGAACACTGCAGTTGATGTTTTACAGTAAGTCAGGTGAGGAACACTGCAGCTGATGTTTTACAGTAAGTCAGGTGAGGAACACTGCAGTGATGTTTTACAGTAAGTCAGGTGAGGAACACTGCAGTGATGTTTTACAGTAAGCCAGGTGAGGAACACTGCAAATGATGACTGTTTTGAGTTGTGTGTCTAGAGTTTTGATAAATTATCACAAGGTTCTGAAATTAGTGCCAAAGGGATTGTAAAAAACTGTAATAGGCAGCTAGCTAGCAGCTAGGCTAGCTGCTATGCTAAATAGCTCCTCAGACGCGGCAGGAGACAGAGAGTAGCAGCCCCAGCAACTGGGATCCAAACCAAAAACATTGCTAGCTACTAAGAAACTTTCCAATACAACATATCAAGCCCTCCCACGTTCTGCATTCAATATGTGTGTGTGTGTGTGTGTGTGTGTGTGTGTGTGTGTGTGTGTGTGTGTGTGTGTGTGTGTGTGTGTGTGTGTGTGTGTGTGTGTGTGTGTGAGAATCAGGAGTACTTCTCATAGGATGTGTTCACACTAACGCATCTTTCATTAGGGCCCACATTAGCGCCCACAGATAAGAAGATAAGACTAATTGTAATTTAGGTATTTAGCTCTGGAACAAATCACTTCTTTATAGCTGTAGAAATATGTTGTAATTACCCTTTTTGTTCCTAGCCGGTAAGGGTTTTCCTGTGGTGAAGGAGAAGCGGACCAAAATGCAGCGTGGTGGTTATTCATGTTTTTAATAAAGACGACTATACATGAACAGACTAAACAAAACAAGAAAGTGAAAACCTAAACAGTCCTATCTGCTGCAAACACAGAGACAGGAACAATCACCCACAAACACACAGTGAACTAACTAATGACACCTGCCTCTGATTGAGAACCATACTAGGCCGAAACATAGAAATACCCCAAAACATAGAAAAACAAACATAGACTGCCCACCCAACTCACGCCCTGACCATACTAAATAAATACAATACAAAGGAAATAAAGGTCAGAACGTGACATAGCCAGCGTATTCTGGCTAACACACACACACACACACACACACACACACACACACACACACACACACACACACACACACACACACACACACACACACACACACACACACACACACACACAAAGGCTTACTGCCCTTAACTACAATTAGCATGTTAGCACCACTACATTCTAGTGTAGTCCTGAATGGTTAGGATGTATTTAGGCTCATTCTATAAAAATATACTTTATTTGATGTGCGTGTGTGTGTATTCCTACAGCTATAAAGAAGTGATTTGTTCCAGAGCTAAAGACCTAAATTACAACTAATCTTCTTACAGAACAGAACAGGTAGAGAGAGAGACAGAGAAACAGAGAGACTAAGAGACAAAGAGAGAGAGACACACAGAGAGACAGAGAGAGACAGAGAGAAACAGAGAGACAAAGAGAGAGAGAGAGCGAGAGAGACAGAGAGAGAGAGAGAGAGAGAGAGAGACAGAGAGAGAGAGACAAACAGAGAGCGAAAGAGAGAAAGCTAGAGAGAGCGAGAGAGAGAGAGAGAGTGAAAGAGAGAGAGACAGAGAGAGAGACACAGAGAGACAGAGAGACAGAGAGAGAAAAAGAGAGAGAGACAGAGAGAGAGAGACAAGCAGAGAGAGACAGCGAGAGAGACAGAGAGACAGAAAACCACTGTGACTGACCCCAAAAAAACTTTGACTAAGTACAGACTCTGTGAGCATAGCCTTGCTATTGAGACAGGCAGCCAAAGGCAGACCTGGCTCTCAAGAGAAGACAGATTTTTGCCACATATCACACAGAACCACAAAGAATTTAAAAACAAATCAAACATTTATAAACTCCCATATCTGTCACAGCAGCAAGATGTGTGGCTCGTTGCAATGAGAGAAAAGAACAACCTGTTTTTTGTATTACCCTTTTATGAACTATTTGCACATAATTACAACACTCTACAAGTGACTGATTGATCGTGCCTGGGATGAGTCGCAATCGCAATCGTTATCTGCATTTTGGCAGTACGCCCAGAACCTTGTTTAGAGAAAAGGATGTCTCAGTTTCAAGGTCTCAGCTTGGAGGGAAGAAGCCTCGTGAGGTATTGGTTTGTCACATGTCATGAACCAAAAGTTAACGATGAATGAATTATGAATAATGAATGAGCTTGAGTTGGACTGAGACCTCTCCAGGTTGAGTTGGACTGAGACCTCTCCAGGTTGAGTTGGACTGAGACCTCTCCAGGTTGAGTTGGACTGTGACCTGTGATCTCTCCAGGTTGAGATGGACTGAGACCTCTCCAGGTTGAGTTGAACTGTGTTCTCTCCAGGTTGAGTTGGACTGTGACCTCTCCAGGTTGAGTTGGACTGAGACCTCTCCAGGTTGAGTTGGACTGAGACCTCTCCAGGTTGAGATGGACTGTGACCTCTCCAGGTTGAGATGGACTGTGACCCCTCCAGCTTGCTGTTAATAAAGAAATATATAATTTTAAATAGTTTTCCGGTGTCCCCGGTGGTAATTTCCATAAAGAATGTACATAGTCGTAAATCTTTTGTGAGTGTAATGTTTACTGTTTATTTCTGTGTTTATATCCCTTTTGTTTATTGTCTATTACATTTGTTTCAGCAAAAAAGCCCTTTAATTTGAATTGAGAGAGAAGGAGAAAGAGACACAGATAGAGAAACAGAGAGAGAGACGTGAGAGAGAGAGACGTGGTGCCAAATTCTCTAAAACGATGTTGGAGGCAGCTTGTGGTAAAGAAAGGAACATTCAATTATCTGGCAGCGGTTCCGGTGGACTTCCCTACAGTCAGCATGCCAACACACTCCCTCAAAACTTGAGACATCTGTGGCATTTTGCTGCAGATTTTAGAGTGGCATTTTATTGTACCCAGCACAATGTGCACTTGTTGCCATCTAATGCACATTCAAATGTCATAAATCAGCACTGCAGAGCTCTCCCTGTCCTCTGCCATGACTTGATTGTAGTACTGTTGATGATATCTGTAAATGTGCATGTACACCCTGGCCCATCTACTGTTGCTAACCCCAATTCTGACTTGTGCTCTGATATCTGCTTCACTGATTTCTGTTCTCGTAAAAGCCTGGGTTTTCTGCACGGTAACACTAGAAGCTTATTACCTAAAATGGATCAATTGAAAGTGTGGGTTCACAGCTCCAATCTTGATGTGTTGGTCATTACTGAGATGTGGTTAAGGAAGAGTGTTTTGAACACTGATGTTAAACGTTCTGGTTACGACCTTTTTGGAGAAGACAGATCTTCCAAAGGTGGAGGAGTGTCAATCTTTACCAAGGATCACCTTCAGTGCTCGGTTGTCTCCACCAAGTCTGTCCCCAAACAATTTGATTTGCTGGTTTTAAGCATTTAACTCTTTGTTGACTGTTGCTGGGTGTTATCATCCACCATCAGCACTGGCCTGTACCCTACCTGCCCTAAGCTCTCTCCTTCCTCCCTCCTTACACTAAGTCTGAATTTGTCCTGCTATGTGACCTAAACTGGGACATGCTTAAACCACCTGACCAAGACCTAAAGCAATGGGACTCCCTAAATATTTCTCAGATTATTACCAATCCCACACAGTATGACTCCAAACACCCAGAAAAGGCTACTCTCCTCGATGTTATCCTCACAAATAATCCTGCTAGGTGTCAGTCTAGTGTTTCTGTAATGACCTTAGTGATCACAGTTTTACAGCCTGTGTTCGTAAAGCTGCTCAGTGAACTGACCTGTCCTGATTTGTCATAGACGCTTGCTAAAAAACTTTAACGAGCAAGCCACCCTTCATGAACTGGCCTCTGTAATTTGGTATAGAATCAGTTTGATCCCCTCTGTTGAAGATCCTTGGACCTTCTTTTTTGATATTTTCAGTGGTATTGTTAACAAACACACCCCCATAAAGAAAATGAGAATTAAAAACAGGTTCAGCCCCTGGTTCGACCTTGATCTGGCAGAGTTACTCCACCTCAACAATTGCATTTGGTGAAAGGCTCGGCACATGCATACTCAGGCTGACTGGCTCTCGTTCAGGCAAATGAGAAAAAAGTGCATTCGGGTTATCCGGAAGGCCACAGTTAGTTACTTTAAGGAGCAGTTCTCTCTGTGGGTCTAACCCCATGAAGTTCTGGAAAACCGTTAAAGACCTGGGCAATAAACCCTCCTCCTCACAGCTCCCCATCCCCCTTAATGTTGATGGTGTAGTTGTTACTGACAAGAAGCACATGGCTGAGCTTTTTAATTACTACTTCAATAAGGATTCCTATTTGACACTTTGCCCGTCCTCCTTGCGACTAAACCCAATGCTCCTTCCTCTTTTTCCACTGCCGAGCTACAAAGTTTCTCCCTTCAGGTGGTCCTTGAGTCCAAGGTGCTAAAGGAGCTCCTTAAACTTGACCCCAAAAAAACATCTGGGTCAGATGGTTTAGACCCTTTCTTCTAAAGGTTGCTGCCCCTATCATCACCAAGCCTATCGCTGACCTTTTTAACCTGTCTCTCCTCTCTGGGGAGGTTCTCATTGCTTGAAAGGCAGCCACAATTTGTAATTTATTTAAAGGGAGAGATCAATCTGACCCTAACTGTTACAGACCTATTTCTATTTTGCCCTGTTAATCAAATGTGTTGGAAAAACTTGTCAATAATGAACTGACTGGCTTTTCTTGATGTCTATAGTATTCTCTCTGGTATGCAATATGGTTTCGGATGGGTTATGGATGGGTCACTGCAACCTTAAATGTCCTTAATGATGTCACTATTGCCATTGATTCTAAGCAATGTTGTGCTGCTATTTTTATTGACTTTGCCAAAGCTTTTGATACGGTAGACCATTCCATTCTTGTGGTCCGGCTACGGAGTATTGTTGTCTCTGAGTGGTCTTTGGCCTGGTTTGCTAACTACCTCTCTCAAAGAGTGCAGTGTATGAAGTGGCAGAACGGTGGCAGAACGGATTGCTCGAGTTGTGGTGAAGTGTTTGAGCATAGCCTGAAGTTACGAAGGGGCAGTTCCTCTTGCTGCTATGTAGGCAAGTCCCATGGTCTTGTAGTGGATTCGACTGGAGGCCAGTCAGTGGAGTGTGTGGAGGAGCAGGGTGACATGGGAGATCTTGGGAAGGTTGAACACCAGGTGGGCTGCAGCGTTCTGGATTTGTTTCAGGGGTTTGATGGCACAAGCAGGGAGCCCAGCCAACAGCAAGTTACAGTAGTCCAGACGGGACATTACAAGTGCCTTGGATCAGGGCGTCGCTTCCTGTGTGAGATAGAGCATGAACCTACAGGAGCGAGTTACTGCTTTATGACAGGGTGTAGTCCAGGGTCATGCCAAGGTTATTTGCACTCTGGGAGGGGGAGACCATTGAGTTGTCAACTGTGATGGAGAGGTCTTGGAGTAGGCAGGCTTTCCCCAGGAGGAAGAGCAGTTCCGTCTTGTAGAGGTTGTGCTTGAGGTGGTGGGCCGACATCCAAGGGGAGGTATTTGCCAGGCATGCAGAGATGCGTTTCGCCACCTAGGGTGTCAGAAGGGGGTGAAGGAGAAAATAAGTTGAGTGTCATCTGCCTAGCAATGATAGGAGAGACCATTTGAGGATTTGATGGACCCGAGTAACTTGGTGTATAGAGGGAAGAGGAGAAGAATCAAGCCTAGACTAAAGTCCTGGTTGACACCAGTACTGAGAGCACGTGATGCAGACACAGATCCTCTCCATGACACCTGGTAGGAGAGGCCTGCCAGGTGGGATTCAATCCAAGAGTGTGCAGAGCCTGAGAAACCAAGATTGACGGTCTGCCGGACCTCACTAGTTGCAGGATGTCATCTGGAGAGAGAGGGGAGAAAGAGGTCAAGGCGTAGGGTATCTCTGTGTGAGTGGGACCAGTGGAGTCAGTAGGCTGAGTGAATGAGTGGGACCAGTGGACTCAGTAGGCTGAGGGAAGGAGTGGGACCAGTGGACTCAATAGGCTGAGTGAATGAGGAGCAGATGTCGTCAACCATCTTTTCAAAGTGGTGGTGAGGTAAAAAGAGGTAAAAAGAGGCCAGGACGGGAAACAGAGGGTTGAAAAATAAATTTATCAAAGGCGGACATTGGGAGGTTGAAGTCGCCAAGTATGAAGAACGATGAGCCATTTTCAGGAAATTAGCTTACCAACGTGTCAAGCTCTTTAAGAAACTCTCGAAGGGCACCTGGTGGGTGATAGAGCTTGAGTAGAAAGTGACAGTGACAGCATGGAGAGAGAGAGATAAAACACACCTGAACATATTCCACTTCCACCGGTCTAATGTCCATTGTACGTGATTCTTGGCCCATGGAAGTCTCTTCTTATTTTCGGTGTTCTTTACTAGTGGTTTCTTTGCAGCAATTTGTCCATGAAGGTCTGAAGCAGAGGTAACTGTGTCTTCCTTTCCTATGGCTGTCCTTATAAGAGCCAGTTTCACCGTAGCGCTTGATGGTTTTGCGACTGCACTTGATGGACTGTCATTTATCTTTGCTTATTTAAGCTGCTCTTGCCATACTAAGGACTTGGTCTTTTACCAAATAGGGCTATCTTCTGTATACCATCCCTACCGTGTAAGAACACAACTGATCTACTCAAACTCATTAAGAAGGAAAGAAATTCCAAAATGTAACTTTTAACAAGGCACACCTAATTGAAAGGCATTCCAGGTGACTACCTCATGAAGCTGGTTGACAGAATGCCAAGCGTGCAAATCTTTCATCAAGGCAAAAGGTAGCTATTTTGAAGAATCTAAAATCTAAAATCTATTTTGATTTCTTTAACACTTTTTTTGGTTACTACATCATTCCATATGTGTTATTTTATAGTTTTGATGTCTTCACTATTATTCTACAATGTAGAAAATAGTCAGATAAATAAAAACTCTGGAATGAGTAGGCGTGTCTAAACCTTTGACTGGTCATGTGCGTTTTAAAACACAAGAAGTAAAGCCAGACATGCCATTACTGCAGGGGAATTTGGCAAATAGAGCGTTAGAGAATTAGAGACAGTGAGAAAGAGAGTTAGAGAGAGAGCAAGGGAGAGAGTCTTTGTTCCCTCAGACAAAGAAACCGACAAAGAGCCAAGGACACCTGATAACTAGCAAAGGGAAAAGGGGGAGTTAGGGGATGAGGGGGAGAACAGAGGTCCAGAGAGGTCAGATGGGGACAGGTGGGGAGAACAGGAGTCCGTTGTGGTGTAGAGCCTAATAAAGGATAGAGTTAGTAGAACAAGGAGTAATGAGGGGTAGGGTTACCTCTCCTCTTCCCCTCCTCTCCTCCTCCCCTCCTATCCTCCCCACTCCCCTCCTCTACTACTCTCCTCCTCCTCTCCTCTGGTATCCCCACCATCTGAAGTGCACTTCCGGCTGGGCCTCAGAGAAACAGGGGCCTGGGAACAACCACCAAGAGAGACAGGCCTGGGGACAACCACCTAGGGAGACAGGGGCCTGGGAACAACCACCAAGAGAGCCAGGGGCTTGGGGACAACCATCAAGAGAGACATGGGGCAGGGGACAATCACAGAGAGACAAGGGCCTGGGGACAATCACAAAGAGACATGGGTCTGGGGAAAACCACCAAGAGAGACAGGGGCCTGGGGACAACCACCAAGGGAGACAGGGGCCTGGGGACAACCACCAAGAGAGACAGGGGCCTGGGAACAACCACCAAGAGAGACAGGCCTGGGGACAACCACCAAGAGAGACAGGGGCCTGGGGACAACCAGCAAGAGAGACAGGGGCCTCTGGACAACCACCAAGAGACACAGGGGCATGGGGACAACCACAGAAAGACACAGGGGCCTGGGGAAAACCACCAAGAGAGACAGGGGCCTGGGGATAACCACAGAAAGACAGGGGCCTGGGGACAACCACCAAGAGAGACAGTGGCCTGGGGACAACCACCAAGAGAGATAGGGGCCTGGGGACAACCACCAAGAGAGACAGGGGCCTGGGGACAAACACAGAGAGACAGGGGCCTGGGGACAACCACCAAGAGACACAGGGGCCTGGGGAAAACCACCAAGAGAGACAGGGGCCTGGGGATAACCACAGAAAGACAGGGGCCTGGGGACAACCACCAAGAGAGACAGTGGCCTGGGGACAACCACCAAGAGAGACAGGCCTGGGGACAACCACCAAGAGACACAGGGGCCTGGGGACAACCACAGAAAGACAGGGGCCTGGGGACAACCACCAAGAGAGACAGGGGCCTGGGGACAACCACCAAGAGACACAGGGGCCTGGGGACAACAACACAGAGACACAGGTGTAGTGGTGGTGTAGTGGTGTTGAAGTAGAGGTGTTGTTGTGTAGTAGAGGTGTAGTGGTGGTGTTGTAGAGGTGTATTGGTGGTGGTGTAGAGGTGTTGTAGAGGTGTAGTGGATGTGAGAGGTGTAGTGGAGGTGTAGTGGGGGTGTAGTTGAGGTGTAGAGGTGTAGTGGTGGTGTAGAGGTGTAGTGGTGGTGTAGTGGTGGTGTAGTAAAGGTGTTGTGGTGATGTAGTGGTGGTGTTGTAAATGTGTTGTGGTGGTGTAGTAAAGGTGTAGTGGTGGTGTAGTAAATGTGTTGTGGTGGTGTAGTAAATGTGTTGTGGTGGTGTAGTAAATGTGTTGTGGTGGTGTAGTAAATGTGTTGTGGTGGTGTTGTGGTGGTGTCGTAGAGGTGTAGTGGAGGTGTAGTAGAGGTGTAGTGGAGGTGTAGTAAATGTGTTGTGATAGTGTAGTAGAGGTGTAGTAAAGGTGTAGTAAAGGTGTAGTGGTGGTGTAGTAAATGTGTTGTGGTGGTGTAGAGGTGTAGTAAATGTGTTGTGGTGGTGTAGTAGAAGTGTAGTGGTGGTCTAGTGGTGGTGTAGTAAATGTGTTGTGGTGGTGTAGAGGTGTTGTTGTGGTGGTGTAGAGGTGTTGTGGTGTTGTAGAGGTGTAGTGGTGGTGTAGTAAATGTGTTGTGGTGGTGTTTTGGAGGTGTAGTGGTGGTGTAGTAAAGGTGTTGCGGTGGTGTAGTCGTGGTGTAGAGGTGTAGTGGTGGTGAAGTGGTGGTGTAGTGGAGGTGTAGTGGTGGTGTAGTAAAGGTGTTGTGGTGGTGGTGTAGCGGTGGTGTTGTTGTGGTGTAGAGGTGTAGTGGAGGTGTTGTAGATGTGTAGTGGATGTGTAGTGGTGTTGTAGTAGAAGTGTAGTGGAGGTGTAGTGGTGTAGTGGAGGTGTAGTGGTGGTGTTGAGGTGTAGTGGTGGTGTAGAGGTGTAGTGGTGGTGTAGTAGAACTGTAGTGGTGGTGTAGTAGAGGTGTAGTGGTGGTGTAGTAGAGCTGTAGTGGTGGTGTAGTGGTGGTGTAGTAAATGTGTTGTGGTGGTGTAGTGGTGGTGTAGAGGTGTAGTGGTGGTGTAGTGGTGGTGTAGTAGAGCTGCAGTGGTGGCGTAGTGGTGGTGTAGTGGTGTAGTGGTGGTGTAGTACTTGTGTTGTGGTGGCTGTAGTGGAGGTGTAGAGGTGTATTGGTGGTGTAGTGGTGGTGTAGTAGAGCTGTAGTGGTGGTGTAGAGCTGTAGTGGTGGTGTAGTAAATGTGTTGTGGTGGTGGTGTAATGGTGGTGTAGAGGTGTGGTGGTGGTGTAGTAGAGCTGTAGTGGTGGTGTAGTGGTGGTGTAGTGGTGGTGTAGTGGTGGTGTAGAGGTGTAGTGGTGGTGTAGTAAATGTGTAGTGGTGGTGTTGTAGAGGTGTAGTGGTGGTGTAGTGGTGTTGTAGTAGATGTGTAGTGGAGTTTTAGTGGTGTAGTGAAGGTGTAGTGGAGGTGTAGACGTGCTGTGGTGGTATGGAGGTATAGTGGTGGTGTAGTGGTGTTGTGATGGTGCAGTAGAGGTGTAGTAGTGGTGTAGAAGAGGTGTAGTGGTGGTGTAGTGGAGGTGTAGTGGTGGTGTAATAGATGTGTAACTGTGGTGTAGTGGTGGTGTAGTAGAGGTGCAGTAGAGGTGTAGTGGTGGTGTTTTAGAGTTGTACTGGTGGTGTTGTAGAGGTGTAGTGGTGGTGTAGTAGAGGTGTAGTGGTGGTGTTTTAGAGTTGTACTGGTGGTGTTGTAGAGGTGTAGTGGTGGTGTAGTAGAGGTGTAGTGGTGGTGCAGTGGTGCTGTAGTGGTGCTGTAGTGAAGGTGCAGTAGAGGTGTAGTGGTGGTGTTGTAGAGGTGTAGTGGTGGTGTAGTAGAGGTGTAGTAGAGGTGTAGTGGTGCTGTAGTAGAGGTGTTGTTGTCTAGTGCAGTGGTGGTGTCGTTGTGAAGTTGTCTAGTATAGTGGTGGTGTAGGTGTGTAGTTGCTTGGTATAGTGGTGGTGTAGTTGTGTAGTTGGCTATTGTAGTGGTGGTGTAGTTGTGTAATGTTCTAGTATAGTGGTGGTGTAGTTGTGTAGTTGTCTAGTATAGTGGGGTTGTAGTTGTATTGTGTAGTGGTGGTGTAGTTGTGTAGTTTAATAGTGGTGTAGTTGTCAATTGTAGCGGTGGTGTAGTTGTGTATTATATTAGTGGTGTAATGTAATGTGTAATGGTGGTGTAGTAAATATGTTGTGGTGGTGTAGTAGAGCTGTAGTGGTGGTGTAGAGGTGTAGTGGTGGTGTAGTAGAGCTGTAGTGGTGGTGTAGTAGAGGTGTAGTGGTGGTGTAGTGGTGGTGTAGTAGAGGTGTAGTGGTGGTGTAGTGGTGGTGTAGAGGTGTGGTGGTGGTGTAGTAGAGCTTTAGTGGTGGTGTAGTGGTGGTGTAGTGGTGTAGTGGTGGTGTAGTAAATGTGTTGTGGTGGCTGTAGTGGTGGTGTAGAGGTGTAGTGGTGGTGTAGTGGTGGTGTAGTAGAGCTGTAGTGGTGGTGTAGTGGTGGTTTAGAGGTGTAGTGGTGGTGTAGTGGTGTAGTGGTGGTGTAGTAGAGCTGTAGTGGTGGTGTAGTGGTGGTGTAGTGGTGTAGTGGTGGTGTAGTAAATGTGTTGTGGTGGTGTAGTGGTGGTGTAGAGGTGTAGTGGTGGTGTAGTGGTGGTGTAGTAGAGCTGTAGTGGTGGTGTAGAGGTTTTGTGGTGGTGTAGAGGTGTTGTGGTGTTGTAGAGGTGTAGTGGTGGTGTAGTAAATGTGTTGTGGTGGTGTTTTGGAGGTGTAGTGGTGTTGTAGTAAAGGTGTTGTGGTGGTGTAGTCGTGGTGTAGAGGTGTAGTGGTGGTGTAGTGGTGGTGTAGTGGAGGTGTAGTGGTGGTGTAGTAAAGGTGTTGTGATGGTGGTGTAGCGATGGTGTTGTTGTGGTGTAGAGGTGTAGTGGAGGTGTTGTAGATGTGTAGTGGATGTGTAGTGGTGTTGTAGTAGAAGTGTAGTGGAGGTGTAGTGGTGTAGTGGAGGTGTAGTGGTGGTGTTGAGGTGTAGTGGTGGTGTAGAGGTGTAGTGGTGGTGTAGTAGAGCTGTAGTGGTGGTGTAGTAGAGGTGTAGTGGTGGTGTAGTAGAGCTGTAGTGGTGGTGTAGTGGTGGTGTAGTAAATGTGTTGTGGTGGTGTAGTGGTGGTGTAGAGGTGTAGTGGTGGTGTAGTGGTGGTGTAGTAGAGCTGCAGTGGTGGTGTAGTGGTGGTGTAGTGGTGTAGTGGTGGTGTAGTACTTGTGTTGTGGTGGCTGTAGTGGAGGTGTAGAGGTGTAGTGGTGGTGTAGTGGTGGTGTAGTAGAGCTGTAGTGGTGGTGTAGAGCTGTAGTGGTGGTGTAGTAAATGTGTTGTGATGGTGGTGTAATGGTGGTGTAGAGGTGTGGTGGTGGTGTAGTAGAGCTGTAGTGGTGGTGTAGTGGTGGTGTAGTGGTGGTGTAGTGGTGGTGTAGTGGTGGTGTAGAGGTGTAGTGGTGGTGTAGTAAATGTGTAGTGGTGGTGTTGTAGAGGTGTAGTGGTGGTGTAGTGGTGTTGTAGTAGATGTGTAGTGGAGTTTTAGTGGTGTAGTGAAGGTGTAGTGGAGGTGTAGACGTGCTGTGGTGGTATGGAGGTATAGTGGTGGTGTAGTGGTGTTGTGATGGTGCAGTAGAGGTGTAGTAGTGGTGTAGAAGAGGTGTAGTGGTGGTGTAGTGGAGGTGTAGTGGTGGTGTAATAGATGTGTAACTGTGGTGTAGTGGTGGTGTAGTAGAGGTGCAGTAGAGGTGTAGTGGTGGTGTTTTAGAGTTGTACTGGTGGTGTTGTAGAGGTGTAGTGGTGGTGTAGTAGAGGTGTAGTGGTGGTGTTTTAGAGTTGTACTGGTGGTGTTGTAGAGGTGTAGTGGTGGTGTAGTAGAGGTGTAGTGGTGGTGCAGTGGTGCTGTAGTGGTGCTGTAGTGAAGGTGCAGTAGAGGTGTAGTGGTGGTGTTGTAGAGGTGTAGTGGTGGTTTAGTAGAGGTGTAGTAGAGGTGTAGTGGTGCTGTAGTAGAGGTGTTGTTGTCTAGTGCAGTGGTGGTGTCGTTGTGAAGTTGTCTAGTATAGTGGTGGTGTAGGTGTGTAGTTGCTTGGTATAGTGGTGGTGTAGTTGTGTAGTTGGCTATTGTAGTGGTGGTGTAGTTGTGTAATGTTCTAGTATAGTGGTGGTGTAGTTGTGTAGTTGTCTAGTATAGTGGGGTTGTAGTTGTATTGTGTAGTGGTGGTGTAGTTGTGTAGTTTAATAGTGGTGTAGTTGTCAATTGTAGCGGTGGTGTAGTTGTGTATTATATTAGTGGTATAGTTGTATAGTGTAGGGCTGTATCTGACCAGTAGGGGGCAGCACCCTACACACTTTTCTGGGATCTTTGTTTCAGATGCTCCTGATACTGTGGGTTTTCTGGGGGAGAACATTTCATTAATGACACATACAATGTGAGATGACACCAGACACTTGCAGGCAAACACACTCCAGCATACACACACACACACACACACACACACACACACACACACACACACACAAACGCACACGCACACACACACACACACACACGCACGCATGCACGCACACACACACACACACACAGTTGTGGTTTGGCACAGCAAAGGAAACTAATTCAGTTTAATGCATGTGTGTTCTGTTAGGATGTTAAACCCTGGTCATAATGCCTATGTATTCTGTTTAGAACCCTGGTCACAATGCCTATGTATTCTGTTTAGAACCCTGGTCATAATGCCTGTGTATTCTGTTTAGAACCCTGGTCATAATGACCCCAATCTGTTAGGATGTTAGACCCTGGTCATAATGACTCCATTCTGTTAGGATGTTAGACCCTGGTCATAATGACTCCATTCTGTTAGGATGTTAGACCCTGGTCATAATGACTCCATTCTGTTAGGATGTTAGACCTGGTCATAATGACTCCATTCTGTTAGGATGTTAGACCTGGTCATAATGACTCCATTCTGTTAGGATGTTAGACCCTGGTCGTAATGACTCCATTCTGTTAGGATGTTAGACACGGGTCATAATGACTCCATTCTGTTAGGATGTTAGACCCTGGTCATAATGACTCCATTCTGTTAGGATGTTAGACCCTGGTTATAATGACTCCAATAAGGTGCTATTTGGGATGTAACCAAAGAGACTGATTTCCATACGAGCCTGAAGCCTGCTGCTCCTGCTAAGAGAAACAGACTGGTGTGATTACAGTGAGATACTAATATAATGAGAATTCATGGAATGGTAGAGTGGTTCTACCTTTATCCACGTATTAGAGTTCTACTGTTCTACTGTGGTGTAAACACTGTAGCCATGCCTATCAGTGTTAGAGTTCAACTGTTCTACTGTGGTGTAAACACTGTGGCCATGCCTATCAGCGTTAGAGTTCTACTGTGGTGTAAACACTGTGGCCATGCCTATCAGCGTTAGAGTTCAACTGTTCTACTGTGGTGTAAACATTTAGCCATGCCTATCAGTGTTAGAGTACTACTGTTCCACTGTTCTACTGTGGTGTAAACACTGTGGCCATTTCTATCAGCGTTAGAGTACTACTGTTCAACTGTTCTACTGTGGTGTAAGCACTGTGGCCATGCCTATCAGCGTTAGAGTTATATTGTTCTACTGTGGTGTAAACACTGTGGCCATGCTTATCAGTGTTAGAGTTCTACTGTGGTGTAAACACTGTGGCCATGTCTATCAGTGTTAGAGTTCTACTGTTCTACTGTGGTGTAAACACTGTGGCCATGTCTATCAGTATTAGAGTTGTATTGTTCTACTGTGGTGTAAACACTGTGGCCATGTCTATCAGTATTAGAGTTATATTGTTCTACTGTGGTGTAAACACTGTGGCCATGTCTATCCGTACTAGAGTTGTATTGTTCCACTGTTCTACTGTGGTGTAAACACTGTGGCCATGTCTATCCTTACTAGAGTTGTATTGTTCTACTGTTCTACTGTTGTGTAAACACTGTGGCCATGTCTATCAGTAATAGAGTTGTATTGTTCCACTGTTCTACTGTGGTGTAAACACTGTGGCCATGCCTATCAGTACTAGAGTTGTATTGTTCTACTGTGGTGTAAACACTGTGGCCATGTCTATCAGTACTAGAGTTGTATTGTTCTACTGTGGTGTAAACACTGTGGCCATGTCTATCAGTATTAGAGTTATATTGTTCTACTGTGGTGTAAACACTGTGGCCATGTCTATCAGTGTTAGAGTTCTAATTGTTCTACTGTGGTGTAAACACTGTGGCCATGTCTATCAGTATTAGAGTTATATTGTTCTACTGTGGTGTAAACACTGTGGCCACGCCTATCAGTGTTAGAGTTCTATTGTTCTACTGTGGTGTAAACACTGTGGCCATGTCTATCAGTGTTAGAGTTCTAATTGTTCTACTGTGGTGTAAACACTGTGGCCATGTCTATCAGTATTAGAGTTATATTGTTCTACTGTGGTGTAAACACTGTGGCCACGCCTATCAGTGTTAGAGTTCTATTGTTCTACTGTGGTGTAAACACTGTGGCCATGTCTATCAGTATTAGAGTTGTATTGTTCCACTGTTCTACTGTGGTGTAAACACTGTGGCCATGTCTATCAGTATTAGAGTTATATTGTTCTACTGTGGTGTAAACACTGCAGAGGATCTGTTACAATAATAATACTAGCAGAAAAAGTCAAACCCACCCTTAAAGAAAATACTCAAATACTGAATAAAAACCACCCAAACTGAAGCTATGTGTTGGTGAGGCATTCTGAGTGGCATACACCCATGCACACACACACACACACACACACACACACACATGCAGCCTGCACTTCCCCGAGTCATGGTGTTGGGCAGCTCTGTGTGACTGTGTAACCTCAGTGGTCTCACAGGGTACAGAGAGAAGACAGGACAGACACACTGGAATGTAAGCTGAGGGAAATGTGGGAACTTGTCTTAGACTGTGTGTGAGAGAGAGTCTTGTCGACTTGTAACTGCAGAGACTTTTGGTTGCTCGTGGCAAACATACAAGGATAATCCACCAAGTATTGCAGGGAGAGAAACCTAACCTCTAAATATGAGCCATAGCCTGACTCCCCCCCCCCCCCCTCCCTGTCTCACAAGGTAAAATGGTGTCTATTGTCATACCTATGGAGAGAGAGGGGGGTGGAAGACGATGGGGCCTTGACAAAGCTGTGAATGACAGAATGAGAAATTGAAAAGAAGTTGTGTTCTGGGTTAGAGGAAGAGAAGGAGGGAGGGAGGGAGGGAGGGAGGGGGAAGAGGGAAGAGGGAAGAGTGCAGGTAACACCTTTAGGTCATTTGGCAGCCAGGAGAATAAGTCACTTTCCTGCATTCATCTGAAATTATTTTCCCAGGCTTTGAAATGGCTCTTTTCCCATTTTGTCCAATTTTCTAACATTGCTGAAATACCACTACCTGTGAGATCCATAATAATCAGAACGTCTCTAAATGGGGTGTTGTTCAATGTGTGTGTGTGTGTGTGTGTGTGTGTGTGTGTGTGTGTGTGTGTGTGTGTGTCTTTCTGTCTCTGTTTCTGTACTTTTAGAAAAAGTACAAACGGTGTTGTTGCTTTGTTGTGTTGGTACTGTGTTGTTCTGTTGTTCTGTTAATCTGTTGTTGTGTTGTTGTGTTATTACTGTGTTGTTGTGTTATTCTGTTGTTGTGTTATTCTGTTATCCTGTTGTTGTGTTATTCTGTTATTCTGTTGTTGTGTTGTTGTGTTGTTCTGTTATTCTGTTCTGTTATTCTGTTGTGTTGTTGTGTTGTTGTGTTATTCTGTTGTTGTGTTGTGTTATTCTGTTGTTCTGTTGTTGTGTTATTACTGTTATTCTGTTATTGTGTCATCAGTCTAACTGTGAACTACATATCACGTACCTTAAAGACATACAGGGCCATTTAATAGTTCTGACACGTCACTCTACTATATTCTATTATATTCTACTGTATTATATTCTACTCTACTCTACTCTATTGTACTCTACTCTAATCTACTCAACTATATTTATTATGTTCTACTCTATTATATTGTGTTCTATTATACTCTACTCTAGTCTATTCTACTCTACTCTACTATATTCTGCTCTACTCTATTTATTCTGTTCTACTCTATTATATTGTGTTCTATTATACTCTACTCAATTAATTATTTCTACTCCATTATATTGTGTTCTATTATACTCTACTCTACTCTATTCTATTCTACTCTACTCTACTCTATTACACTCTACTCTATTCTACTCTACTCTATTCTACTCTACTCAATTAATTATTTCTACTCCATTATATTGTGTTCTATTATACTCTACTCTACTCTATTCTATTCTATTCTACTCTACTCTACTCTACTCTATTACACTCTACTCTATTCTACTCTACTCTATTATACTCTACCCTATTCTTCTCTATTCTACTTTACTCTATTCTACTCTATTCTACTCTATTTACTCTGTTCTATTCTATTAGTGTGTTCTATTATACTCTACTCTACTCTATTGTACTCTATTCTATTCTACTCTACTCTATTATACTCTACTCTACTCTACTCTACTCTACTTTACTCTATTCTACTCTATTCTACTCTATTTACTCTGTTCTACTCTATTAGTGTGTTCTATTATACTCTACTCTACTCTATTGTATTCTATTCTATTCTACTCTACTCTACTCTATTATACTCTACTCTACTCTACTCTATTCTACTCTATTTACTCTGTTCTACTATATTAGTGTGTTCTATTATACTCTACTCTACTCTATTGTACTCTATTCTATTCTATTCTATTCTACTCTACTCTATTATTCTCTACTCTACTCTACTCTACTCTATTCTACTCTATTTGTTCTGTTCTACTCTATTATATTGCATTCTATTATACTCTACTTTATTTATTATGTTCTACTCTATTCTATTTTTTCTATTATACTCTACTTTATTGTGTTTTATTACACTCTACTCTATTCTGTACTGTTCTACTCTACTCTATCCTGCTATACTGTATTCTGCTGTATTATATTATACTGTACTCTCCTCTAGACTACTCCAATTTACTCTCCTCTATTAAATTATACTCTACCCTACTCTGCTCTATTATAGTATACTCCACTCTATTCTATTCTACTCCACTCTATTTTATTCTACTCTATTATATTATATTCTACTCCACTCTGCTATATTCTACTCTATTAAATTATAGTCTAATGCACTCTATTTTATTCTACTCTAATATATTATAGCCAACTCTATTATTTTCTGTTATTTTCTTTTCTATTCTATTCTACTGAACTACAGTCTACACTATTGTATTTTGCTGTGTTCTATTCTACTCTTCTCTACTATATTCTACTCTACTCTATAATATTCTACTCTATTCTATTCTACTCCACTATATTATATTATACTCTATTATATTCTACTCTACTCTATTACTCTATTCTATTACATTCTACTCTGCTGTATTATATTGTACTCTATTCTATTCTAATGTTCTACTCTAGTCTATTATGTTCTAGTCGAGTCTACTCTGCTCTATTCTATTCTATTCTACTCTATTATGTTCTACTCTGTGCTGTTCTTTTCTGTGATATTATTTTTTACTCTACTCTATTCTACTCTAATCTATTCAAATGTTTTATTCCACTCTATTCTGTCTATTGCACTCTAATCCCAGCCCTAACCCTCTCACTAGTTCCAGCCCAGCCCTAATCCTCTCCCTAGTTCCAGCCCAGCCCTAATCCTCTCACTAGTTCCAGCCCAGCCCTAATCCTCTCCCTAGTTCCAGCCCAGCCCTAATCCTCTCCCTAGTTCCAGCCCTAATCCTCTCCCTAGTTTCAGCCCAGCCCTAATCCTCTCACTAGTTCCAGCCCAGCCCTAATCCTCTCCCTAGTTCCAGCCCTAATCCTCTCCCTAGTTCCAGCCCAGCCCCAATCCTCTCCCTAGTTCCAGCCCAGCCCTAATCCTCTCCCTAGTTCCAGCCCTAATCCTCTCCCTAGTTTCAGCCCAGCCCTAATCCTCTCACTAGTTCCAGCCCAGCCCTAATCCTCTCCCTAGTTCCAGCCCAGCCCTAATCCTCTCCCTAGTTCCAGCCCAGCCCTAATCCTCTCCCTAGTTCCAGCCCTAAACCTCTCCCTAGTTCCAGCCCTAATCCTCTCCCTAGTTCCAGCCCAGCCCTAATCCTCTCCCTAGGTCCAGCCCAGCCCTAATCCTCTCCCTAGTTCCAGCCCAGCCCTAATCCTCTCCCTAGTTCCAGCCCTAATCCTCTCCCTAGTTCCAGCCCAGCCCTAACACTCTCACTAGTTCCAGTCCAGCCCTAATCCTCTCCCTAGTTCCAGCCCAGCCCTAATCCTCTCCCTAGTTCCAGCCCTAATCCTCTCCCTAGTTTCAGCCCAGCCCTAAACCTCTCCCTAGTTCCAGCCAAGCCCTAATCCTCTCCCTAGTTCCAGCCCAACCCTAAGCCTCTCCCTAGTTCCAGCCCAGCCCTAATCCTCTCACTAGTTCCAGCCCAGCCCTAATCCTCTCCCTAGTTCCAGCCCTAACCCTCTCCCTAGTTCCAGCCCAGCCCTAATCCTCTCCCTAGTTTCGAGTCCCAACCCTCTAAATAGTTTCCAGCCCAACTCTCTAACTCTCTCACTAGTTTCCATCCCTGTCACAGCCTGATCTGTTTCACCTCTCTTTGTGATTGTCTCCACCCCCCTCCAGGTATCGCCCATCTTCCCCTCTGTATTTCGACCTGTGTTCTCTGTTTGTCTGTTGCCAGTTCGTTTTGTTCGCTTATACCTACCAGTATTTTTCCCCTTGCTCCTGTCCTGTTTATAGTGCATGTTTTCCCGGTTTTGACCTTTCTGCCTGCCCAGACCCTGAGTCTGCCTACTTTCCCGTACCTTTTCCCCAGTACTCTGGATGACCTTCCTCTGTCTACCCTGACCCTGAGCCTGTCTTGCTGTCCTGTACCTTTGACTGCCCGTTTTCGATTTCATAAACTTTTGTTACTTCGACAATGTCTGCACCTGGGTCCTGCCTTCAAATGTGTTAGTACGAACTGGCCATGACTGACCAAGCAGATCCGGGCCAGCTGTGCGACGCCACCTTCTCCCATGGAGCCACCATTGGGAGGCACGAGGAACTGCTTTGTGGCCTTACGGAGGGGGTCCAAACGTTGGCTGAATGCCATGACTGGCCATTGCACATTTTTCTGGAGCAATTCCGTGGGTTGTCTGGGAGGCAGCCTACCACAGTGGTAACCTCATAGCCCCTCAGTAAACCAGCTGCTAGCAGCGCCGTGTCATCGGTCACTCCACCTTCCCGGGAACCCCGCTTACCCCCCCACCCCCCCGGAAAGCATCAATGGAGAGCCGAGCCCCTGTCGGACATTTCTAGCTCAGTGTGCCTACGTTTTCGAGCTTCAGCCTTCCTCCTTCCCCTCAGATCGCTCCAAGATAGCCATCACGTTGATGTCCGGGAGGGCCCTCACCTGCGCTACTGCTGTATGGGAACGTATGCGATAGTCTGAAGGGGTTAATGGAAGAGGTGAAGAAGGATTTTTACGGCCATTCTCCGGGAGAGAAGCTGCCCGGAGCTAATCCAGCTTCAGCAGGACTCCCGCAGTGTGGCAGACTATGTGGTGAATTTCCATACGTTGGCAGCGTAGAGTGCTTGGAACTAGGAAGCACTGTTCGATATGTTCCTGCACGGCATCTCGGAGGAGGTCAAGGACGAGCTTGCCACTCGGGAGTTACCTACAGATCTCGATTCCCTCATCGCTTTGATCATCCGAATCGATGGGCAACTACGGGTACGACGGAGGGAGAGGAAATTTGACTTCGCTAGCATGTCCAGGGATTCCATCTTGCCTCCGAGTCATCCCGGAAGTCCCCGATCATCTCTATGCCGAGAGAACCCGAGGCTTCCCGACCTTCCCAGAAAGTCACCAAAAAAGCTGACTCGCCACTTCCCGAGGCTATGCAACTAGGTAGAACTGGGCTGTCGCCAGTGGAACGGCAATACAGGATCAACACGAAGAGTGGTCTGTATTGTGGGGCTCTAGGTCATTTTTTGTCCATAAAAAAACCCCTCCAAGCTCATTATTAAGATCGGGGCCCTGGATCTGAACCCCGCCCTGTGCAACTGGGTCCTGGACTTGGGAGAGGACAGGCAACTGGGTCCTGACGGTGGGAGAGGACGAGGACATATAAATCGTTCAGCTAGGGAGTCCTCAATGTAGTCCTCAATGTCCATAGCCTTGGTCTCCGGTGCCGAAAGCGAGTACTCGCTCAGTACTCTGGTGGACCATATAAAGAACTTTCCTGCTTCCCTTGCTCGCACCCCTTTTCATGCCATTATGCTGTGGGTATCCCAGTCCAAATCTCTCCTCATTGACTCTGGGGCCAAGGAGAGCTTTTTGGACACTACCCTGGCTTCCGAGCATATAATCCCCACTCAGCCCATCTCCACTCCCATGGATGTTAGAGAGATGGACGGACGCTCTATAGGCCAGGCCACTCATAATACAACTCCCATCAACCTACGGGTGACAGGAAATCACAGCGAGACTATTCAATTCCTGCTTATCAAGTCTCCTCAGATTCCCATGGTTTTGGGATTCTCCTGGCTCCAACGAAACAATCCCCTCATCAACTGGTCTACTGGTGACATCACGCGCTGGAGTCCGTTCTGCAACGCCCATTGTCCCATTGCCCCGGGAAGTCTTCCTGGGGGCTCAGAAGGTGTCACAGACCTCTCCACTATTCTTGCGGAGTAAGAGGACATTTTGAAGGTGTTCAACAAGACCCAGGCCGCACTGACCATATGACTGCGGGATTGACCTTCTCCCTAGCACCACTCCTCCCGGGGAACGACTGTATTCATTTCGGCACCGGAGACCAAGGCAATGGACACCTACATTGGGGACTCCCTAGCTGCAGGATCTATATGTCCTCATCCTCTCCCACCGTCAGGAAGTCCAGGACCCAGTTGCACAGGGCGGGGTTCAGATCCAGGGCCCCGATCTTAATAATGAGCTTGGAGGGTACTATGGTGTTGAAATGCTAAGCTAAAGCTAATGAACAGCATTCTTACATAGGTATTACTCTTGTCCAGATGGAAAGGGAAGTGTGATGGCGTTTGCATTGTCTGTGGATCTAGTGGGGCGGTAAGCAAATTGAAGTAAGTTTAGGGTGTCAGGTGAGGTAGAGGTGATATGATCCTTAACTGCCTCACAGGCAGACACGACTCAAACACCATCATTAAGTTTGCCAATGACACAACAGTGTTGATCACCGACAACTACGAGACAGCCTATAGGGATCAAGACATAGGAGATGATTGTGGACTACAGAAAAATAAGGAACCGAGCACTCTCATCGATCAGCCATCGATCGGGGCTGAAGGGGAGCAGGTTGAGAGCTTCAAGTTCCTTTGTGTCCACATCACCAACAAACTAACATGGTCCAAGCACACCAAGACAGTTGTAAAGAGGGCACGACAAAACCTATTCCCCCTCAGGAGACTGAAAATATTTGGCATGGATCCTCAGATCCTCAAAAGGTTCTACAGCTGCACCATCGAGAGAATCCTGGTTGTATCACTGCTTGGTTATGGCAACTGCTCGGCCTCCGACCTCCAAGTCTAGGTTCAAGAGGCTTCTAAACAGCTTCTACCCCCAAGCCATAAGACTCCTGAATGCGGTGGTTCACGCTTTCAGTTTTGTGTGAATGCTGCCATCTTTCCAAGGTTTCTGGTTTGGGTAGGTTTTAATAGTCACCGTGGGTAAAACATATCCTCCTGATGAGCCACCATATATGTATCCGTCAATGTTATTCTCAGAGGCTACCCTGCTGAACATATCCCAGTCCACGTGATCAAAACAATCTTGAAGCATGGAATTCCGATTGGTCAGACCAGAGATGAATAGACCTCACGGGTACTTCCTGTTGGAGTTATTACCTTAATTACCTTTATTTTTACTTTTTATTTTATTTAACCTTTATTTAACTAGGCAAGCCACTTAAGAACAAGTTCTTATTTACAATGACTTCATACCCCGGCCAAACCCGGACGACACTGGGCCAATTGTGCGCCGCCTATGGTACTCCCAATCACGGCCGGATGTGATGCAGCATGGATCCGAACCAGGGACTGCAGTGACGTGTCTTGCACTGACATTGGGAGCCCAAGGGAGGAAATTTGCCGCAGGGGGAGGGCCATTAAGGCTTTAAAAAATTTGAGTAGCAGTTGTCCAATGTTTTTCCAGAGCGAGTAAAACATTCAATGTGTGGGTAGAACTTAGGTAGCGTTTTCCTCAGGTAGCGTTTTCCTTTGTTAAAATCCCAATCTATAATAAATGCCAGTTTGCATAAAGTGTAGTTTTGAGGGCCGCAGTGGTATCGGCTTGAGGGGGAATATACACGGCTGTGGTTATTACCAAAGAGAATTCTCTTCAGAGGTAATACAGTCTGCATTTGATTGAACAAAAGGACTTGAGTTTCTATTTCTGTTATCACAAACACATCATCAGTAATTATTCATGAAACACACACCACCACCTTTCTTCTTCCCGGAGAGGTCTTTATTCCTGTCTACACGATGTACTGAGAACCCAGCTGGCTGTATGGACAGGGGCAGTATATCACGAGAGAGCCATGTTTCCGTGAAACAGAGTATATTTCTCTGGAAGGAGATCCTCGCCCTGAGCTCGTCTACTTTATTATCCAGAGACATTAGCAAATAATAAACTCTGAAGCAGTGGATGGTGTACATGGCTCCTGAGTCGGACCAGAAGTCCACTCCGAATACCTCCGCCGGCATTATCTTGGAGCAGCCTCTGGAATAAGTTCCATTGCCCTGGGGGGTACGAACAAAGGATCCAATTTTGGAAAGTCGTATTCCTGGTCGTAATGTTGGTGAGTTACCACCACTCTAATATCGAAAAGTTATTTCCGGCTGTATGTATTAACACAAAAAAAGAATTGGGGCTAATAATGTAAGAAACAACACAACAATAAAAAATGCTGCAAAGTTGCTTAGGAGCTAGAAGCAGAGCTGCCATATTAGTTGGCACCATCTTCCTACATAAGCAGCACACAGGCAGGGCCTCTACATGGTGTCGACATCCTTAGCATGGCGGTCTCTTTCATGTTCTTAATAAGGTTAACTAATAAAAGGCACAGTCATGCAGGGAAAGTGTCTCCGATCTGTATTACAGTAATTCTCTCTGTAGAAGCTGTAATTGGGTGTTTAACCTTTAAGTCAGGAAGTGTTTAGTCAGCTACAGTCATTACCTATGCGGCCGACCCGAGCCCTTCTCCACCCATGTGACCATATCTTCATCAAACATAAACATGCAGGTCATGAAGGTGATTATGTCATTTAAAGGACCAAACAGAGAGTTCCTCTAATCGTCTTCACCTCCATTACAGCGTTAGAGCATGATAATTACACAGAAGTACAGTTGCACATTGAAATCATGGATCTTTCCTGCAGTCAGATTACCTAGTGGAATATTTTTCCAGTTTTTCATAATTTCATAATTCATACATTATTTATTTAAACATTCTGAACAAACAAATTAAGAACAAAAAGCAATAGTTAACTCAATACATATCCATAAAAAGCTAAGTCTAGCAGGGACCGCAAAGAGGTGAAACACCTCCTCATCCATCCTAGGTATTTATGGATGGGTCACGCTGTGTGTGTGTGTGTGTGTGTGTGTGTGTGTGTGTGTGTGTGTGTGTGTGTGTGTGTGTGTGTGTGTGTGTGTGTGCGTGCGTGCGTGCGTGCGTCTGGGTGTGTGTGTATGTGCATGTGTATATGTGTCCTTGTGTAAAAGGTTGAATAAAATGTCATTTGTCACATGATTCGTTAACAACAGGTGTGGACTAACCGTGAAACGGTTGTCCACAGAACATCACAGAACATTACATCACAGAATAGTACAGAGCATAACAGAACATCACAGAACATTACTTCACAGAATAGTACAGAACATTACAAAACATTACAGAACATTACAGAACAACACAGAACATTACTTCACAGAATAGTACAGAACATTACAAAACATTACAGAACATTACAGAACAACACAGAACATTACTTCACAGAATAGTACAGATCAGAACATCACAGAACATCACAGAACATTACTTCACAGAATAGTACAGAACATTAAAGAACATTACAGTACATCACAGAACATTACATTACGGAATAGTACAGAACATAACATAACAGAACATTACTTCACAGAAAAGTATAGAACGTCACAGAAAATTACAAAACATTACAGAACATCACAGAACAACACATCACAGAATAGTACAGAACATTACGTCACATAACATTACATCACAGAATAGTACAGAACATTACATCACATAACATTACATCAAAGAAACATTTCAGAACATCACAGAACATCACAGAACATTACAGAACATCACAGAACATTACAGAACATCACAGAACATTACAGAACATTACAGAACATCACAGAACATTACAGAACATCACAGAACATTACAGAACATCACAGAACATTACAGAACATTACAGAACATCACAGAACATTACAGAACATTACAGAACATTACAGAACATTACAGAGAAATTACAAATACTAATAGAAAAGTAGTAACGCAATAATCAAAGTAATAAGAAAATCAACTTCATTTTCAACGTTAGTACAGTGTACTTATGTGTATTTGCACTAAAATATTGTATTTAATTGTAATAATGCGTAGTAACACTGTAATAACGACAGTCCATCATTATTTTAAGACATGATTTTAAGACATTCAAGAACTTTGAAAGTTTCTTCAAGTGCACCACCACAGGAAAGGAAGACCCAGAGTTCCCTACACTGCCTAGGATAAGTTCATTAGAGTTAAATGCACCTCAGATTGCAGCCCAAATAAATTATTCACAGAGTTCAAGTAACAGAAACCTCAACATCAACTGTTCAGAGGAGACTACGGGAATCAGGCCTTCATGATTAAATTTCTGCAAAGAAACTGCTACTAAAGCACCCCATTAAGAAGATACTTGCTTGGGCCAAAAAACATGAGTGATGGACATTACAGGTGCAAATCTGTCCTTTGGTCTAATGAGTCCTATCTTGATATTTTTGGTTCCAACCACCGTCTCTTTGTGAGACCCAGAATAGGTAATCTCCGCATGTGTAGTTCCCATCGTGAAGCATGGAGGAGGAGGTGTGATGGTGTGGGGGTGCTTAGCTGTTGACATGGTCAGTGATTTATTCAAGGCACACTTAATCAGGATGGTTTGCGCTTAGTGTGACTATCATTTGTTTTTCAACAGGACAACAACCCAACACACCTTCAGGCTGTGTAAGGGCTATTGGACTAAGAAGGAGAGTGATTGAGTGCTGCATCAGGTGACCTGGCCTCCACAATCACCCGACCTCAACCCAATTGAGATGGTTTGGGATGAGTCGGACCGCAGAGTGAAGGAAAAGCAGCAAGCAAGTGCTCAGCATATGTGGGAACTCCTTCAAGATTGTTGGAAAAGCATTCCGGGTCTGGTTGAGAGAATGCCAAGCATGTGCAAAGCTGTCATAAAGGCAAAGGTTGGCTACTTTGAATAATCTAAAATCTGAAATATATTTAGATTTGTTTTAATACTTTTTTTTTTACTGAGTAATTCATGTGTGTTATTTCATAGTGTTGATGTGTTCACTATTGTTCTACATTGTAAAAGGAAAAACCCTTGAGTGTGTGTGAGTACTAAATCATTTTTTCAACAAAAAAATTGCATTTCTTTGCAGGACAAGCATTTCCCAGATTTTCAAGAATGCCTGAATTGCTTCGCCTTGTTTTTCTGGTTGGCTGGCAAGTTTCACCATCCAATTATATCAGATCTACAGGAGTATAAGTTTCACCATCCAATTATATCAGATCTACAGGAGTATAAGTTTCACCATCCAATTATATCAGATCTACAGGAGTATAAGTTTCACCATCCAATTATATCAGATCTACAGGAGTATAAGTTTCACCATCCAATTATATCAGATCTACAGGAGTATAAGTTTCACCATCCAATTATATCAGATCTACAGGAGTATAAGTTTCACCATCCAATTATATCAGATCTACAGGAGTATAAGTTTCACCATCCAATTATATCAGATCTACAGGAGTATAAGTTTCACCATCCAATTATATCAGATCTACAGGAGTATAAGTTTCACCATCCAATTATATCAGATCTACAGGAGTATAAGTTTCACCATCCAATTATATCAGATCTACAGGAGTATAAGTTTCACCATGGAACGGACCGTGGCGATGTGTTGGCACATGAGAATTATTAGAATATGGCAAAAAAAATTGTTAATAATTGCATTCTAGCCATGCTGGCTTTCTCGGGCTTCCTGAGACATGAAGCCGATAGGTGGGATGGCGTACAGGCTGTTGCCAATTTATTAATGCCGCAATTTGTCTAAATGGGTAATGGAAACACTTCAACCACTACATTTTTATTCGACACTAAGTTTTTGCATCATTACGGTTTGACATCATTACGTCCAGCTGTTTTTTATCGACAGAAGATTAAACGCACCCTAGCACCCTAGTTAAATTTAAACGCACCCTAGCAGGCAATTATTGCATCTGTTTTCTATGATATCTTTCTGTCTACAAAAAAAAAAAAATCACTGGACACATTTCATGGAAACATACATAATGTTGTTGCTAGTACTTGCCCCCCAAAAAGTGTACCACTTGGTTGAGTTTACAAACAGTTCAGAGGTCAACCTCACTGACACCATACGGGTGTCATCTCAGATTGTAATAATAAAATAATAATAATAAAATGTAATAATGTAATAATACAAATAACAACCTATAAAGAATGTGTACCCATTATAACAACCTGACACATCCTTGACATCCAAGTGGGAGCATAAACACACTAGCACATCACAGAGTACATGTACTATCTGCATAGGTACAATGTAATTACTTGGTGTTATACAGGGTTTAACTAGTGCGTCTTAAGGGGCACTTACTTGTAAGTATTGTGTCCCTACAAAGTACGTTACCCATTCTGACAATCTAATCATCGATTTCTGTCCAAGTGGGAGATTAAACACACTGATACAGAGTCTGTAATATCTGTATAAAGGTTGATACACCTTTAGCTTTAGATTTAGCTACTTAAAGTGTACTGTAACTTTAAAGTTACCTAAGAGCGGTTTAAATTACTCATTACCAAGTGGAGATACCTACAAACAAATTATTAGCCTATACTTTAGTCAAATGTATTGCAATATTGTAAAAAATACCTTACAACATAATAATATTTGTATTGTTAGATTAATAATTTGATTAGTTAGATTAAACAAAGGCCTACTCAATAACATAGAAATAACTATTATAGTGGTGACTATAGCCTACAGTACGGTGAATAGCCTAAATAGCTTATTTAGAAAAATGGGACTGTCTTTCTCTTCCCTTTTTAACATTACAACAGTGGAAACAACAACTCTTTGTCTCTGACTCTGTCTTCATCTATTTCTTTCTTGCATTTTCCTGGAGTCTGAGATCTTCTGGAAATCTTTGGTAGAGGAAGAATGTGTGACAACATAGTGTACGTTAAGTCAAGTTATCATCATCATGGTTTCTATAGTTTAGGCATATAGCTACCTAGGCCTAACTAGCTAGATATCTAGCTAGTTGTTGTGTTATCCAGCTAGCAATAATAGTGTTTGCTAACACTAATAAGTTAGCAGTGTTTAGCTACATTGAAAATGAACTAACGTTACTCATAGTGTGTTGACACAAGTAGCTCAAGGGTATTACTTGTGTAACAGATACCCCAAGAACAAGGTTCAGGAAAACATAAGAGCATCGAGCACAGCTAACATTA
Source organism: Oncorhynchus clarkii lewisi (assembly GCF_045791955.1). Lineage (NCBI taxonomy): Eukaryota > Metazoa > Chordata > Actinopteri > Salmoniformes > Salmonidae > Oncorhynchus > Oncorhynchus clarkii. The sequence continues at coordinate 74,917,979 of NC_092162.1, forward strand.
GCTAGCTAGCTAGCTATCATATTTGTCAGCTTTAGTTAGCTAGCTGCAGGGGATTTGCTTCCATTTAGCCACAAGAGCATTAGTGAGGTCGTGCACTGATGTTGGGTGATTAGGCGGCGTTCCAATTCATCCCAAAGGTGTTCGATGGGGTTGAGGTCAGGGCTCTGTGTAGGCCAGTCAAGTTCTTCCACACCGATCTCGACAAATCATTTCTGCATGGACCTCGCTTTGTGCATGGGGGTATTGTCATGCTGAAACAGGACAGGGCCTTTCCCAAACTGTTACCACAACGTTGGAAGCACAGAATCGTCTAGAATCTAATGCTGTAGCGTTAAGATTTCCCTTCACTGGAACTAAGGGGCCTAGCACGAACCATGAAATACAGCCCCAGTCCATTATGCCTCCTTCACCAAACCTTACAGTTGGCACTATGCATTCAGGCAAACCCAGATTTGTCCTTCGGACTGCCAGATGGTGAAGCATGAGTCACCACTCCAGCCGACGCTTGGCATTGCGCATGGTGATCTTAGGCTTGTTTACAGCTGCTTAGCCATGGAAACCCATTTCATGAAGCTCCCGACAAACAGTTAATGTGCTTTCTAGAGGCAGTTTGGAACTCGGTAGTGAATGTTGCAACCGAGGACAAACAATTTTTGATTTGCTTCAGCACTCAGTGGTAGGCCAGTTTGTGTGGCCGACCACTTTGCGGCTGAGACGTTGTTGCTTCAAGATGTTTCCACTTAACAGCCCTTACAGTTGACCGGGAAAGCTCTAGCAAGGCAGAAATTTGACGAACCAACTTTTTGGAAAGGTGGCATCCTATGACAGTGCTTTGTTGAAAATCACTGAGCTCTTCAGTATGGCCATTATACTGCCAATGTTTCCTATGGAGATTGCATGGCTGTGTGCTTGATTTTATACACCTGTCAGCAAAGAGTGTAGCTGAAATAGCTGAATCCACTAATTTGAAGGGGTGTCCACATACTTTTGGCCAAGTAGTGTATTTAACTAGCGAACATGCTAGCTAATTCCCCCAAAAAAACTCAACTGATTGCATGGAAAGTCTATTCTGTAGATGTTAACGAACAAGCTAGCCTAGATAGTAGGCCCAACAAAAACACCACTAGCTACCTACACTGATTCGTCTAGCAGAAGTCATCTGTCCAAAAAAACAAAACAAATTGTTTGAAAAACTTGCTTTTTCTCTCCTGTGTTGACATTATCTAATGGCAGACTGACCTTCCCGACCCTGTTCTTTGTGTACTGTTAAGGGACGTCTGCGTTAACACGTGGGCATGTTCGAGGTCGTCTTTATTTCGAGTGTGATGCCTTAAAAAAACATTTTAAAATGTAACCTTTTTTAACTAGGTAACAAATTCTTATTTAATATTTTATTTCAGCTCATGAAATATGGTAACAACACTTTACATGCTGCGTTTTAGATTTTTGTTCTGTGTACTTTAACCATCGATTAAACGTTTTTAAAAAACATTAATAAAAGTTATGCTTAAAATTGTAAGACATACTCTTATTATTTCACTATTGATGAGCATTCTGACTTTTGCAGGAATCCAGGCTGTATCACAATTGGCCGTGATTGGTGGTCCCATAGGGCACAATTGGCCCAGCGTCGTCCGGGTTAGGTTTTGGCCGGATGTAGGCCGTCATTGTAAATAAGAATTTGTTATTAACTGACTTGCCTAGTTAAATAAAAGTTAAATAAAAATATTTATGTTTTTTAGTATTAAGAAATATGCAAAAAAAAATTTAAAAAATGTGCCTTGTCATTATGGGGTGTGTCGATTGATAAGAAGAAAAAAACAATTTAATCAATTTTAGTCTGATTATGGCTATAGGTAGATACTGTATAAGTAAGCATTTTGTAGCATTGTAGTATGCCACTGAGAGTAACACGCCATTAAAAGGGTTCAAGATGTTTAGCTATGTTCTCCTGCTTCCTGCTGCCCAAGCATGTTGACACGCTAACAACATCAAGCAGCATTAGCAATGTAGCATGCTAAAAAAAAAGCTCTCAGTTCTTCCATGACTTACAGTGGTAATTTAGCAGCACCACTGCTAGCTAACGCTAACTTTATACTCTGCGGTTGGGAGCTGATTGTGTGACTGGCTGTACATTAGAACCAGCAGTGCTGACGCCTCTGAGAGGGGGGAGCGAAGGGGATGGAGGGATTGGGAACAGATGTATTTGTTTTTTTTATGGAGGTAATGATACCCCATAATAGTTTAGCTAATTAAAGATAACTAGCAACTCAATGCAGCGGTACACACACACACACACACACATTCAAGCATCGTGTACACGCACACAAACGTAACTCCCCACTGTTACAGTAATCTAAATGAAACCTTTGTAACAGTTGGAACCTGCATAACCCACAGGATTCTCCAATCCAATGGCGTGAATAACATGTATAAAAACAACAAAGGTTTCCATCCCAAATGGCACCCTATTTACCCAGCACCCCTAGGGCACATAGAGATAACCCTGCAAACAATAATGAGTCGTTATGAACGTCACAAAATGGTCGCCTAAAGTGGTAAGGATGTTGTGCCATGGTCCACTGGAGGTTGTCTACTTTCCGGATGTCCCCAAGGACATTTTTAGGACTGGTGTAATCATTAGTCCAATAGTTGCAAACGGGAGTTTCTATTGGACAAATTCAGGTATGTTTATACTCATTTTGTTCCTTTGGCTTCCTTTTAATCAATATTTTTCAACAGAATCGGTGGAATGAATACACCCCTGATCACTTTCGTAGCAGCCACGTTGTATTCATTCTCACACTTATGCGCTCTCCTCTTCTCACCTTTTCTGTTCACTTGAGAACTTCAATGCACAGATATAAGTGACCAGGCAAAAAAAACTTTCCAAGCAAAACCATATCTAAGGCAGAGTGATAGGAATACATTTTCTTTAATTAATGAAGAAACACTTAAACTAACAAAATAACAAAACAAACTTTACGCTATGATAAACCGAGTACTGACACAGGCAACTACACATAGACAATAACCCACAAAATCAAAATTGCAACCTAAATAGGATCACAATCAGATACAACGATAAACAGCCGCCTCTGATTGGGAACCAATCAGAGGCAGACCAAACCAAAACCCAATAGATATACAAAAAACCATAGACAAGACAAAAACACACATACCACCCTCGTCACACCCTGACCTAACCAAAATAATAAAGAAAACAAAGTTAACTAAGGTCAGGGCGTGACAATTGTCACCATAATAGCTAAATTAATGTCATAGTAATCACAGCTAATAGAACTAATAAGTTAGTAAGCAAGCTACAATCACACAGTACTGTTAGAGTGTACAGTCAGTTGTTCACATGTTGTCAACCCTAGAGTCACTGGTGCGTCAACAGGATGGCCTTTTAGGCAGAGTTCTTCTGTCCAGTGTCCATGTTCTTTTGCCCATCTTAATTTTTTATTGTATTGGGCAGTCTGAGATTTGGCTTTTGCTTTGCAGAACATAGACACTGGACACAGGAACTATGGAGAGAGGAGCTGGACAGAAGAACTCTGCCTAGAAGGCCAGCATCCCGGAGTTGCCTCTTCACTGTTGACGTTGAGACTTGTGTTTTGCGGGTACTATTTCAGGATGCTGCCAGTTGAGGACTTGTGAGGATATATTTCTAAAACTAGATACTCTAATGTACTTGTCCTCTTGCTCAGTTGTGCACCGGGGCCTCCCATTCCTCTTTCTATTCTGGTTAGAGTCAGTTTGCGCTGTTCTGTGAAGGAGTAGTACACAGCGTTGTATAAGATCTTCCGTTTCTTGGCAATTTCTGTTTCTTGGCAATAGCCTTCATTTCTCAGAACAAGAATAGACTGACAAGTTTCCGAAGCAGGTTCTTTACAGGCCGTTTTGAGCCTGTAATCAAACCCACAAATGCTGATGCTTCAAATACTCAACTAGTCTAAAGAAGGCCAGTTTTATTGCTTCTTTAATCAGAACAACAGTTTTCAGCTGTGCTAACATAATTGCAAAAGGGTTTTCTAATGGTCAATTAGCATTTTAAAATTATGAACTTGGATTAGCTAACGTAACATGCCATTGGAACACAGGGGTGAGGGTTGCTGATAATGGGCCTCTGTACGCCTATGTCGATATTCCAGGAAAAATCTGCCGTTTCCAGCTACAATAGTCATTTACAACATTAACAATGTCTACACTGTATTTCTGATCAATTTTATGTTATTTTAATGGACAAAAAAACCTTGCTTTTCTTTCAAAAACAAGGACATTTTTAAGTGACCCGGAACTTTTTAAGTGACCCGGTAGTCTATATTCTTTTTTTATATCTCCTAGATTTAGGAGACACTTCAAAACCTTGTTTGACTGTCCTTTTTCCATTTATTTACTCATTCAATGCATTTCTGTGGGCTTTAGTAGTAAAGGCCAATCAACACAGAATATATCATTTATATGTGCACACTACCTCTGAAATAGTTCGGAGAATATATCATTTATATTTTATTCAGCAATGTTCAATTGTATTCTTCATACTATAAAATAATATAAAATAATGCCACGGAATTCTAAGCAAGTGTTGTCTGGTAAATGAACTAGTGTAGCCCACAGCCATATGGCATAGACAGATCAGGGCCTAACATAAGGACAACTCAGAGTATGTAGCCCACAGCCATATGGCATAGCCAGATCAGGATCCTAACATAAGGACTACTCAGAGTATGTAGCCCACAGCCATATGGCATAGACAGATCAGGACCCTAACATAAGGACAACTCAGAGTATGTAGCCCACAGCCATATGGCATAGCCAGATCAGGACCTAACATAAGGACAACTCAGAGTATGTAGCCCACAGCCATATGGCATAGACAGATCATGACCTAACATTTAGGACAACTCAGAGTATGTAGCCCACAGCCATATGGCATAGCCAGATCAGGACCTAACATAAGAACAACTCAGAGTATGTATCCCACAGCATATGGCATAGCCAGATCAGGATCTAACATAAGGACAACTTAGAGTATGCAGCCCACAGCCATATGGCACAGCCAGATCAGGACCCTAACATAAGGACAACTCAGAGTATGTAGCCCACAGCCATATGGCATAGACAGATCAGGACCTAACATAAGGACAACTCAGAGTATGTAGCCCACAGCCATATGGCATAGACAGATCAGGACCTAACATAAGGACAACTCAGAGTATGCTCTGTTCTGTTCTTCTGAAATAGACCACATTTTCTTCATATCTGTCTAAAATAAATAATGGATTTATTGTGATGATGTTGGCTATATTACATGGATTAATTAGGCTTTTTAAAATGTAGATGTTCAAAATGGTCTACATCAGTGGATTGTAGGTTATGCTAAACCCGTTTCTGTTAATTAATGGCACACGTACACGTCTCAACACTTAAAATCCTTCTTTAAAGGTGTCTCCTACCCTTCATCTACAGTTGATTTAACAAGTGGTGCAATAAGGGATCATAGCTTTAAACTGCCAGACTATGTCATGAAAAGAGCAGGTGTTCTTAATGTTTTGTATGCTCAGTATACATGATTACATTGTGTTTGTTTATTCATAGATTACTATTATTCAACATGTCCTCACCTGGGATTGGAACTCACAACCTCTTAGTTTACAACAATCTTCCTCCTGTATCTGTATCACCTGTCTTTGTGCTTGTCTCCACCGACCTCCAGGTGTCACCCATCTGCCCCATTATCCCCTGTGTATTTATACCTATGTTCTCTGTTTGTCTGTCGCCAGTTCGTCTTGTCTCGTCAAGCCTACCAGCGTGTTTTTCCATACTCCTGTTCTTTCTAGTTTTCCCTGTTTTGACCATTCTGCCTGCCATGACCCTGAGCCTGCCTGCCCGTCTGTACCTTGTGACACTGACCTGGATTACTGACCTCTGCCCTGACCCTGAGCCTGCCTGTCGTTCTGTACATTTCGGACTTTACTCTGGATTACTGACCTCTGTCTGCCCTTGACCTGTCGTTTGCCTGCCCCCTGTTTTCATAATAAACTTGTGTTACTTCGAACTGTCTACATCTGGGTCTTATCCTGATGTCTGATAGTACAAACATGATTACATTGTGTATGTTTATTCATTTATTCATTCCCAAGGAACCACCATTGGGAGACATGAGGAATTACTTTGAGGTATTCTGGACTGATTGCAGATCGTGGCAGAACGCTATGACTCTGCCTTGAATACATTGCTGGAGCAATTCTGCCGATTATCGGTGAGGCAACCGGCCATGACAGTAGCCTCCCAGCCCCCCAGTACCACTGCTGTCAGCAGTGCGTCTCTCCTGGCAACCCCGACATCCCGAGAACCCTGCTTACCTCCTCCGGATCGCTTCGCTGGAGGGAGATCCCTCATCTTCAAGCTGCAGCCCTCGTCCTTCCCCCATGACCACTCGAAGATAGCATATCTCTTAAAAACGTCTTTGTGCTGCAATCCCGTTAACGGGATCGATATGACAACAGCCAGTGAAAGTGCAGAGCGCCATTTTAAAGGTAATCTTGTTGTTAATCCCACCAAAGTGTCCGATTTCAAATAGGCTTTGTAGCGAAAGAACCACAAACGATTATGTTAGTGAACGTAACCACCAAGTCACAGAAAAATTCGGCCATTTTTCCAGCCAAAGAGCGGAGTCACAAAAAGCACAAATAGAGATAACATTAATCACTAACGTTTGATGATCTTCATCAGATGACACTCATAGGACTTCATGTTACACAATACATATATTTTTTTGATATGTTTTGTTCGATAAAGTGCATATTTATATACAAAAATCTCAGTATACATTGGCGCGTTATGTTCACTCCTTCCAAAAACATCTGGTGATATTGCAGAGAGCCACATCATTTTACAGAAATACTCATTATCAGAAATACTCAGAAATACTCATTATCGATGAAAATACAGTTGTTAGACATGGAAATATAGATACACTTCTCCTTAATGCAACTGCTGTGTCAGATTTCAAAAAAACTTTACGGAAAAAGCAAACCATGCAATAATCTGAGTACAGCCTTCAGAAAACAAAGTAGCCAAAAAGATATCCGCCATGTTGGGTAGTCAACAGAAGTCAGAAATAGCATTATAAATATTAACTTACCTTCGATGATCTTCATCAGAATGCACTCCCAGGAATCCCATTTCCACATTAAATGTTTGATTTAGTTCGATAATGTCCATCATTTATGTCCAAAGAGCTACTATTGTTAGCACGTTTGGTTAACAAATCCAAAGTCATAAAGCGCGTTCCCTAGTTGCAGACGAAATGTCAAAAAGTTCCGTTCCTGTCCGTAGAAACATGTCAAACGATGTATGGAATTAATCTTTAGGATGTTCTTTAACATAAAACGTCAATAATGTTCCAACCGGAGAATTCCTATGTCTGTAGAAAAGCAATGGAACGAGAGATACCTCTCATGTGAACATGCATGGTCAGAGCATGGTCAGCTCATGGCAGACCTTACTCATTCCCTTCTCATTCGGTCCCACTTCACAGTAGAATCCTCAAACAACTTTCTAAAGACGGTTGACATCTAGTGGAAGTCTTAGGAAGTGCAACATAACCAATATCCCACTGTGTATTCAATAGGGGCTGGGTTGAAAATCGACCAACCTCAGATGTCCCACTTCCTGTTTGGATTTATTCTCAGGTTTTTGCCTGCCATATGAGTTCTGTTATACTCACAGACATCATTCAAACCGTTTTAGAAACTTCAGAGTGTTTTCTATCCAATACTAATAATATGCATATATTAGCAACTGGGACTGAGGAGCAGGCAGTTTACTCTGGGCACCTCTGGGCACCTTTCATCCAATCTACCCAATACCGCCCCTGCAGCCATAAGAAGTTATTCACGCTAATGTCCGGGAGGGCTCTCCCCTGGACTATGGCGGTGTGGGAACAACAATCTGCCGTGTGTTTCAGCCTGGTGGACTTTGTGGTTGAGGTGAACAAGGTTTTTGACTCTCCGTTGTCCGGGAGAGAGGCTGTCAGGAAGTTAATCCAGCTTTACCAGACTCCCTCAGTGTGGCGGACTATGCGGTTGATTTCCGCACGATGGCTGCCAAGAGTGCCTGGAATCGAGAATCCCTGCTCGATACATTCCTTCATAGATTTTCGGAGGAGGTTAAGGACAACCTCGCAGCCCGGGAGCTGCCTACGGATCTCAATTCTCTCATCACCTTGACCATCCGTATCGATGGGCGGCTACGGGAACGTAAGAGGGAGAGGAGGTCTGATTCCAGTCCCAATCGCTCGCCCAAGGATCCCATTTTGCCTCCGGGGAACTCCGGAAGTCCCCGGCATCTACGTCCCTGAGAGGATCCGAGCTTAACGGAGTTCCCCCGACACTCCGAGGTCTGCCAACTCGCCTTTTTTGGAGCCGAAGCAACTCGGCAGAGCAACTCGGCACAGCCGAATGCTTATGCAGACTTAACACCCGGAGTTGTCTGTATTGCAGAACTGCAGGTCATTATGTGTCTACCTGACCAGGCTCATCAGTAGACTCATCAGTAGGCATGAGTACACTGGTAGTACACTGGTAGGCCATATAGATCATTTTTCTTCTCCCCTTACTCACACCTCTTTCCAAGCCATCCTGCTGTGGGGCGACCAGTCTAAATCTATCTGTGTTCTCATTGACTCTGGGGCCGATGAGAGTTTCATGGACACTACTCTGGTATCTGAACTGTGCATCCCCTCTCATACTACTCCTATCCACCTGCGTTTGTCCGGGAACCATAGTGAATCAAAACAGTTTAAGCTCATCAAGTCTCTTCAGGTTCCCGTGTTATTGGGGTTTTCTTGGCTCTAACGGCACAGTCCCCTTATCAACTGGACTGCTGGTACTATGGCGGGCTGGAGCCCGTTCTGCCATGCCCATTGCCTGAAGTCAACGCAAAGACGCTCGGAAGAAACCTGGGTCCTCCGTTCCAGCGGAGTACCAGAATCTCCAAGAGGTATTCAGCAAGGCCCTTCGCTTCCTTCGCATTGACCCTATGACTGCGGGATCAACCTTCTCCCAGCCACTACACCACCCCGGGGTTGGATGTATTCACTGTCAGGTCCGGAGACCTATGGAGACATAGCAGACTCCCTGGCTGGGGGAGTGTCCATCCTTCTGCCGACACAGGGTTCTTCTTTGTGGGGAAGGACAAAACCCTACAACACTGTGGCCTCAATGACATCACTGTTAAGATCTGTTACCCATAACCACTAATTGCCTCAGCTTTTATGATGCTCCAGGAGGCCACTATCTAAATTAGACCTGCGGAACTTCCACCGGGTAGGTGACGAATGGAAGAAAGCATTCAACACTGCCGTCCGACACTATGAATACCTGGTGATGCCATTCGGTTTGACGGAGATGTTAATTGCGAGTGTAGCGAAATGCTTGTGCTTCTAGTTCCGACAATGCAGTAATAACCCATGAGTAATCTAACCTAACAATTCCACAACAACTACCCTATACACACAAGTGTAAAGGAATGAATCAGAATATGTACATACACATATATGAATAAGTGATGGTACAAAACGGCATAGGCAAGATGCAGTAGATGGTATAGAGTACAGTATATACATATGAGATGAGTAATGTAGGGTATGTAAACATTATATTAAGTAGCATTGTTTAAAGTGGCTAGTGATATATTTTACATCAATTCCCATCAATTCCCATTATTAAAGTGGCTGGAGTTGAGTCAGTATGTTGGCAGCAGCCACTGTTTAACTGTCTGAAGGCCTTGAGATAGAAGCTGTTTTTCAGTCTCTCATTCCCTGCTTTGATGCACCTGTACTGACCTTGCCTTCTGGATGATAGTGGGGTGAACAGGCAGTGGCTCGGATGGTTGTTGTCCTTGATGATCTTTATGGCCTTCCTGTGACATCGGGTGGTGTAGGTGTCCCCGGTGATGCGTTGTGCAGACCTCACTACCCTCTGGAGAGCCTTACAGTTGTGGGCGGAGCAGTTGCCGTACCAGGGGGTGATACAGCACAACAGGATGCTCTCGATTGTGCATGTGTAAAAGTGTGTGAGTGCTTTTGGTGACAAGCCAAATTTCTTCAGCCTCCTGAGGTTGAAGAGGCGCTGCTGCGCCTTCTTCACCACACTGTCTGTGTGGATAGACCATTTCAGTTTGCCTGTGATGTGTACGCCGAGGAACTTAAAACCTACTACCCTCTCCACTACTGTCCCATCAATGTGGATAGGGGGGTGCTCCCTCTGCTGTTTCCTGAAGTCCACGATCATCTCCTTTGTTTTGTTGATGTTGAGTGTGAGGTTATTTTCCTGACACCACAATCCGAGGGCCCTCACCTTCTCCCTGTAGGCCATCTCGTCGTTGTTGGTAATCAAGCCTACCACTGTAGTGTCGTCTGCAAACTTGATTATTGAGTTGGAGGCGTGCATGGCCACGCAGTCGTGGGTGAACAGGGAGTATGAAGACGAGTTTTTGAGGGTACTATGGTGTTCAATGCTGAGCTGTAGTCGACGAACAGCATTTTCACATAGGTATTCCTCTTCTCCAGATGGGTTAGGGCAGTGTGCAGTGTGGTTGCGATTGCGTCGTCTGTGGACCTATTGGGGCGGTAAGCAAATTGGAGTGGGTCTATGGTGTCAGGTAGGGTGGAGGTGATATGGTCCTTGACTAGTCTCTCAAAGCACTTCATGATGACGGAAGGGAGTGCTGCGGGGTGGTAGTCGTTTAGCTCAGTTACCTTAGCTTTCTTGGGAACAGGAACAATCGTGGCCCTCTTGAAGCAAGTGGGAACAGCAGACTGGGATAAGGATTGATTGAATATGTACGTAAACACACTAGCCAGTTGGTCTGCGCATGCTCTGAGGACAAGGCTGGAGATGCCATCTGGGCCTGCAGCCTTGCAAGGGTTAGCACGTTTAAAATGTTTTACTCACGTCGGCTGCAGTGAAGGAGAGTCCACAGGTTTTGGCAGCGGGCCGTGTCAGTGGCACTGTATTGTCCTCAAAGCGAGCAAAGAAGTTGTTTAGTCTGTCTTGGAGCAAGACATCCTGGTCCGCAACGGGGCTGGTTTTCTTTTTGCAATCCGTGATTGACTGTAGACCCTGCCACATACCTCTTGTGTCTGAACCGTTGAATTGCGACTCTACTTTGTCTCTTTACTGATTCTTAGCTTGTTTGATTGCCTTGCGGAGGGAATAGCTACAGTGTTCGTATTCGGTCATGTTTCCGGTCACCTTGCCCTGGTTAAAAGCAGTGGTTTGCGGTTTCAGTTTCGCGCAAATGCTGCCATCAATCCATGGTTTCTGGTTTGGAATTTTTTAAATAGTTTCTGTTTGTACGACATCACTGATGCACTTGCTAATACACTCGCTCACCAAATCAGCGTATTCGTCAATGTTGTTGTTTGACGCAGTGCGCAACATATCCCAAGCCATGTGATTGAAGCAATCTTGAAACGTGGAATCAGATTTGTCAGACCAGCATTGAACAGACCTGAGAGCGGAAGCTTCCTGTTTTAGTCTCTATCTATAGGCTGGGAGCAACAAAATGGAGTCGTGGTCAGCTTTTCCGAAAGGAGGGCGGGCGAGGGCCTTACATGCTTCGCGGAAGTTAGAATAACAATGATCCAGTGTTTTAACAGCCCTGGTAGCACAAGAACACATTCTCTACATCCGACAAGTCCTCCAGCGTCTCCTGGAGAACCTGCTGTTTGTCAAGCCAAAGAAAATGCGAGTTCCATCGCTCAACCATCTCCTTCCTTGGATATGCCATCGCTGCTGGGAATGTGCAGATCGATCCAGGAAAGGTGAGAGCGTTGGTGGATTGGTCCCAACCCACGTCCAGATTGCAGCTGCAACGTTTCTTAGGATTTGTTCATTTGCCCACCTTTTTATCTGGAGTTACATCACCCTGGCTTCCCCCCTGGTCAGCACTCACCTTTCCAAAGGTCCCGTTCACTTGGTCCCCAGCTGCTGACTGGGCGTTCCTACCTTAACTTCACCACAGCTCCCATATTGATCCACCCGGACCCATCACGTCAGTTCGTGGTGGAGGTAGATGCTTTCTTATGTCAGAGCGGGGGCTGTCCTGTCCCAACGTTCTGCCCTGGACCTTAAGATGCATCCCTGCGCCTTCTTCTCCCATCACCTTAACGCCATGGAGAGGAATTATGATATGGGGAACCAAGAACTACTCGTGTTGAAGATGGCCTTGGAGGAGTGGAGACAATCGTTAGAGGGGGCACAACTTCCATTCAAAGTGTGGATGGATCACAAGAACATGAAATATCTCTGCACCGCTTCTCAACTCCAGGCAAGCTTGATGGGCCCTGTTGTTCACCCAGTTCAACTTCACCATCTCCTACAGCCCGGGGTCTAAGATGGTTAAGCCGGATGCGCTTTCACGCCGCTATTGCCCCGCTTCTACACCCTCGAACCCTGAGACCATTCTTCCTACCTCTTGTCTGGCGGCTACCCTCATCCAGCAAATAGAGAACCAGGTCCGTGAGGCGCAGCGTTCCCAGCTGGAGGGGGGGGGGGGCTGGGTAACCGGATATTTGTCCCAGACCCTGCCTGCTCCCTGGTCCTGGAATGGGCTCATTCCTCCAGGCTTGCCTGCCACCCTGGCTCCCATCAGACCCTGGCCTTTGTGCGACAATGCTTTTGGTTGCCCACCATGGTTTCGGATGTCTCCGCGTTCATCGACGCCTGTACCGTCTGTGCTCAGAACAAGACTCATCGGCAAGCTCCGGCTGGCCTCCTTCAACCTATTCCTGTCCCTCACCAACCCTGCTCACATATATCCCTGGACTTTGTCACTGGTCTCCCTACATCTGATGGCAACACCACTATCCTCACGGTGGTGGACATTTCATCCCCCTCCCCAAGCTACCTTCAAGGAGAGACGGCCCAGCTCATGGTGCAACACATCTTCCAGATCCATGGACTCCCGGTGGACATGATTTCCTCAGTTCTCATCCCGGTTCTGGAAGGTGTTCTGCACACTCATTGGGTCATCGAACATTCTGTCCTCTGGGTTTCATCCCCAATCCAACGGCCAGTTGGGTACTTTCACAGCCTGATCCGTTTCACCTGTCTTTGTGCTTGTCTTCACCCCCCTCCAGGTGTCGCCCATCTGCCCCATTATTCCCTGTGTATTTATATCTGTGTTCTCTGTTTGTCTGTTGCCAGTTCGTCTTGTCTCGTTAAGCCTACCAGCGTTTTTCCTGTTCTCCTGTTTTCTCTCTAGTCCTTGTTTTCTAGTTTTCCCGGTTTTGACCATTCTGCCTGCCCTGACCCTGAGCCTGCCTGCCGTCTGTACCTTTGCCCCCACTCTGGATTACCGACCCCTGCCTGCCCTGACCCTGAGCCTGCCTGCCGTCTGTACCTTTTGGACACTGTACCTTTAGGACACTTTCTGCATTAATGAGTCATACAATTTGATCTGCACTACATCTTAGTCACAACAATAGACAAACACAGTGTGCTTAAACGAATAACACACAAAGTATTGTATTTTTCTTTTCTATTTTGAATAGATAATTTAAACATTCACATTGTACGCTGGAAAAAAGTATGTGAACCCCTAGGCGAATTTATTTTCTAAAAGCTAATTGGACTCAGGAGTCAGGAGTCAGCTAACCTGGAGTCCAATCACTGAGATGAGATTAGAGATGTTGGTTAGAGCTGCCCTGCCCTATAAAACACAACATTTGAGTTTGCTATTCACAAGAAAAATGTCCTGATGTGAACCATGCCTCGAACAAAAGAGATCACAGAAGACCTAAGATTAAGAACTGTGTCAAAGTATCTCTAAAAGCCTTGACATTCATCAGTTCACAGTAAGACAAATTGTCTATAAATGGAGAAAGTTCAGCAGTTTCTACTCTCCCTAGGAGTGGCTGTCCTGTAAAGATGACTGCAAGAGCACAGCGCATAATGCTCAATGAAGTTAAGAAGAATCCTAAAGTGTCAGCTAAAGACATACAGAAATCTTTGGAACATGCTAACATCTCTGTTGACGAGTCTACGATACGTAAAACACGAAACAAGAATGGTGTTCATGGAAGGACACAACGGAAGAAGCCACTGCTGTCCAAAAAAAACATTGCTGCACATCTGAAGTTCACAAAAGAGCACCTGGATGTTCCCAGTGCTTCTGGCAAAATATTCTGTGGATAGATTAAACTAAAGTTGAGTTGTTTGGAAGGAACACACAACGCTATGTGTGGAGAAAAAAAGGCACAGCACACCAACATCAAAACCTCATACCAACTGTAAAGTATGGTGGAGGGAGCATCATAGTTTGGGGCTGCTTTGCTGCATCAGGGCCTGCACAGCTTGCTCTCATCGATGGAAAAATGAATTCCCAAGTTTATCAATACATTTTGCAGGAGAATGTAAAGCTATCTGTCCACCAATTGAAGCTCAACAGATGTTGGGTGATGCAACAGGAAAACAACCCAAAACACAGAAGTAAATCAACAACAGAATGGCTCCAGAAAATACGCCTTCTGGAGTGACCCAGTCGGAGTCATGGACCTCAAGCCGATATAAAATCCTGTAGCATGACCTCCAGAGCGGTTCACACCAGACATCCTAAGAATATTGCTGAACTGAAAAAGTTTTGTAAAGATGAATGGTCCAAAATTCCTCCTGACCGTTGTGCAGGTCTAATCCGCAGCTACAGAAAACATTTGGAGTTTATTGCTGCCAAAGGAGGGTCAACCAGTTATTAATTAAATCCAAGCGTTCACATACTTTTTCCACTCTACACTGTACATGTTTACACAGTGTGTTCAATAAAGACGTGTAATTGTTTGTGTGTTATTAGTTTAATTTAAGCAGAATGTGTTTGTCTATAGTTGTGACTTAGATGAAGGTCAAATTTTATGACAAATTTATGCAGAAATCCAGGGAATTCCAAAGGGTTCACATACTTTTTCTTGCCACTGTAACAGTGTTCTTATTCAATAAGCATGACCTTTTAGATTAAACAACCTAGTCTCTGGAGTATCTCACAGGCATCCGGATATTTGTTCTGGTGTGTCTCAGAGTTACATTTTCAGGCAGTGGGGCGGCTTCCATTTCAGCAGCCTGTTGTTCATCACCTGCTGTTCCAAGGTCCCCAGTCATCCTCATCCGTGTTTGTTTGGTGGTCGTTTCGGGGAATCCTGAGATGTTCACAGGACAAATGTGGTTTCTGTTTCTGCTGTATTTTTGACCCTTCACTAGGTCAGAGTGGTGTTTTGTTGTCAGCTCTGTGACTTATTTTCTTGGAATTACATTTTGTACCACTTGGGATTTGAGCAGTTTTGTGGATCGTTCGTGTGCATCTGGACATGATTCGCTGTGCTATTAACTATTACAACTATTATGTCCCTCTGTTCCACCAACATCTTCAACATCCATCACAGTCTTTTTTTAGGAGTGTTTTGGCAATTTTCTCAGCTGATTCCGCTTTGCCATTGCTTTGGCTGTGATACGGTGATGACGTCACATGCTTAAAGTCTCACTCATCAGCACATTCTGGAGACCTTTATCCAGGTACGCTAGTTGAGAACAAGTTCTCATTTACAACTGTGACCTGGCCAAGATAAAGCAAAGCAGTGCGACACAAACAACAACACAGAGTTACACATGGAATAAACAAACACGCAGTCAATAATACACCAGAAAAAGTCTATGTACAGTGTGTGCAAATGAGGTAGGATAAGGGAGGTACGGCAATAAATAGGCCAAAGTGGTGAAATAATTACAATATAGCAATTAAACACTTGAGTGATTGATGTGCAGAAGATGAGTGTGCAGGTAGAGATACTGGGGTGCAAAGGAGCTAAATAAATAAAATAGTATGGGGGATGAGGTAGTTGGATGGGCTATTTACAGATGGGCTATGTACAGGTGCAGTGATCTGTGAGCTTCTCTGACAGCTGGTGCTTAAAGTTAGTGAGGAAGAAATTAGTCTCCAGTTTCAATGATTTTTGCAGTTCGTTCCAGTCATTGGCAGCAGAGAACTGGAAGGAAAGGCGACCAATGGAAGAATTGGCGTTCGGGGTGACCAGTGACATATACCTGCTAGAGCACGTACTAATGGTGGGTGCTGCTATGGTGACCAGTGAGCTGAGATAAGGCAGGGCTTTACCTAGCAAAGACTTATAGATGAATCTACCATGAAGAGGTAGTTGCTTTTGTTGACTGTGAGTAAGTCCATCCCGATATTGGACCATTGGAGGGGTTGGATTTGGTGGGGGATGAGGGCCTACTTGTGTTGTCTCTTCTGGGGGGATTTGGTGGGGGGTGAGGTTCTCCTTGTGTTGTCTCTTCTGGGTGGAGTTGGGATTTGGTGGGGCATGAGTGTTTCCTTGTGTTGTCTCTTCCGGATTGATTTGCAGGTTGCACATTTGCTGATAAAGATCTTTACGTCCTCTGTGATCTTTGGCCAGAAAACAGCATCACGTGCCTTTCAGAGACTGGCCTTTATGCCTGTGTGGCCAGCTTGTATCTTGTGTAGAAAGTCTGTGTGTAACATGTCAGGTTTGAAGACCCTGTTTCCTTTAAATATCAGTCAATTTTCTGTGGTGAGCTCCTCTTTGTACGTCCAGAGATCTTACAGTGTCACAGCCTGTTTGGTTCCAGACCAGCCGTGGTTTGTGAGTACAGAGCCTGAAACAGTGGGTCCTGGCAACAGTGTTCTTTGATTGACTCCATTGTCTTAGTTGAGATGTTGACATCACTGGTGTGATCCACCTGTTCCAGGTCAGTTGTGGCCAGGCCCATAGCGTAGACCGTGGCTGGTGTTTGCATTTGTCTGTGCTCTGTGGTTGATTGAGCTGTTCTGGACAGGAACTCAGCTACATGTAGTTCTTGGCCTTGTTTGTATTGCATGTGGGGTTGGTATCTCTGTAGCCTTAGCAACATTCTCTGCAGTCGCTTGGGTGTTGTGAGTAGGGAATTCTTGAAGATCGTCTCAAGTGGTTTGTCGTCGCTGTGTATTGTGAAGAGCTCTCTGCCATGCAGATACTAGTCAAACTTGTCACATGCAAAAAAACAAACAATGGAGAGACATTCTTTTATAATCTGTGTATATCTCTGTTCTGTCTGAGTCAATGCTCTGGAGGCAAATGCAACAGGTTGTCCTTTCTGTAGAAAGGCTGCACCCAAACCTGTCTCACTGGCATCACACTGCCGTGTGACTTCGTCATTCAGGTGTGACTAACTGTTTGATAGTCACAGCTGCTGCGTCATGCTGTGGTAGCCATGTCCATTCAATGTCCTTGTCAGTCAGTCTTCTGAGGGGCTCACACACACATCGGATAGGCGGGGCATGCATTTTGAAAGAAAGTTCACAAACCCCAACAGTAGTTGTAGTGACTTGTGATATCCATCTTTGGCATTGAGTACTGAGAATACCTTTGTGTTGGATATTTCTGGTAAAGTCTCTTCTACTGTGGGCACCTGGAAGTGCGATCTCAGTAAGGCCTTTGTTGAGTGCGCTGTGGACCATGCATATTCATGGTTTATCAGGTTTTTCAATGACATCCATGTTGCTGATCCACAGTGTTCGCTCTGTGACTTTCATGATGACGTCCGTTGCCTTTGTGATCTTTTCCTTTAGTGGAATTAGGCATCCGTCTTGGTCGCTGCACAGGCCCCAGGCTGCATTGTCTACTTCTAGGTGTACCTCTCCAGGAAGGCAGCCAAGCCCAGCGAACACGTCCTTGTACTTGGAGATGATCTCCTCAGCTGTCACGATGACCTCAGTGGATGTGATGCTCGGGGGTGTCGACGTGATGTAACACATGGCTGTGGTTCACATGAAACATTTTTTTTCCATCATGATCTGCTTTGAGATTACTTTCTCCTGTTGGTTTTATCAGTGTCGTCATATAGCTTGAGTGTAGCTTCGCTGGGTAGGAGAACTGGATTGTCGTCTTGCGTGACTTGGCCGTAGGTCCCCATAGCTTATGACCTTCACTGTTGATCCTGTGTCTAGTTGACATTTAATTGTATGCCTGAGGTCATATGTCAATGGCTCATCGCTAAGTGGAACTAGCTTAAGGTTAATGAACCATTTTGTTTGCCTTTGTTTTCCTCCACATAATTAATACGTACCACACTGCATCTGTTGTTTGGTCATCTGATTCATTATATTCCTCTAATAGATTGAGTTGAGGTACAGTATGCATTGTGATTGTTTACAAACTCTGGAAAAAAAGTGGTTTCTATTGCCACAAGATTTACAGGTGCCACTGTATGCTAGACATTTGGCTTTTGGCATGTACTGAACCACAATAATGACAGGGTAAGTCGTTTGGCATTCTATGTTTGTTAGTGTCCCCTGTAAACTCTTGTCTGTTTTTTGACCATATGTTTTATTCTGAATGTCGCTCACAGGAGGTATAATGTACAGTCTCAGGTTCATTCATTCGTTCTCAGACTCCGACCTGCAGACCTGTCTTCTCTGCAAGGAGCTCTGTGGCTCCTCCTCCACTCCCATCTCTTGCAGCTCCTCGACTTCCTCCTCCTCTCACTCGTCCTCCTCCTCCCCTGCCTGCACGCCTTCTGCAGGCAGTGTCTGGAGGGCCAGCGCAGACCATGGGGACTCCATGGTCTGCGCTTTTCCTGATTTGCATTTGTGCTCGTTCACTTGAACGACGCGTCAATGCCATTGTTCAGAGTGATGTTCGGTTCTCGGCAGCTTGGTGGAGAGTATCCTCATGTTCAATCTGACAGTCTAGTGTGGTAATCTGAGCGTGAGGAGCAAAAGTAAACTGACCAGAATAGTAAACACTGCCGGCAAAAGTAATTGGTTGACAGCAGGCACATTTGAACATTCTGTTCGACAAGGCAACCAGTCAGAAGACACTGGCTGTCCTCACCCTCCTCACCCTCAAGAGGCTTCCTTCTGGCCGGCGCTTCAGAATGCCCATGGCCAAGAAGAACATGTTCAAACATTCATTCCTTCCTTGTGCTGTTGGATACATAAATACAAAGTAAAATGTATAAGTACTTATCTATGTAGTGTAGTAGGGTCAGTGGTCATTGTGAGTGAATGTATTAAAATGTCCTCTGTGTTGTTAGTATGCAACATGACGGACTGACTGGATTAAATGTGACATGTAGGTAGGTGTATGTGATTATTTTAATGAAGGTGAAGACAAAGAAAAATGTCCTTCCTGGATGAACAACAAAGTTTTAATGTCTTCTATTCTATTCTATGTATATTGAATATATATATATGTGGTGAGCAAATAACTGATCATGTCAAACGTAATCATATTGTCAATGATTCATGATTTCTACACTATTTCATCTGAACAGCACTTACCTTAAAACCACTGTACCATTTTTTTATTTTACTTTACTAAAGTGGTTTGCGACACCTGGGACCATCACGTGACAAAAAATGTCCATGGTACGTTCTCGGGGACCATGACACAACGTCCTGAAAACAAACCATTTGGTAATGTTCCGAGGACGTCCTAATTACACTTTTTCGTTATGCTGGAACATTCCCTTGGGACCATCACGCAACATCTTAATAATTATTAATATTTAAGTCCTGAAATTGTCTTAAAAAGGTCCTAACATGGTCCTCAGTGACGTCCTTGTAATTTACAGGGAACTACAGAAAGGTTCCCCAGAGAACATTTCCATGGGACCATCATGAATCGTCCCCTTATTGTCATTAAATGTCCCATGGATAATGTCCCATGGATAATGTCCCATGGATAATGTCCCGTCGGAACAAAATAGCAACCTTTTCGTTACATTCCCTAATGGACATCAAAATACCTTATTGTAGCGCTATACTGAGACCAAACCGGGACCTGTACTGAAAGTCTTCTTATGGTCCCAAGGTTAACGTCATGTTTTAATGTTCCTAGAACATTTTAAGAACGTCAGTGAGATCATTTCTCGCTGAAACCATTAAAGGGATCTAATCGGAATGACTCCAAATGTCTTAGGACGACGCTAGTTTGCTGGGAAAGAGTGTTTATGGTTTATAAAGCATTGTGTGTGTAGGGAAAGAGTATGGTGCATCCATGGTTTATTTAGCATTGTGTGTGTAGGGAAAGAGTATGGTGCATCCCCCATGGTTTATTTAGCATTGTGTGTGTAGGGAAAGAGTATGGTGCATCCCCCATGGTTTATTTAGCATTGTGTGTGTAGGGAAAGAGTATGGTGCATCCATGGTTTATTTAGCATTGTGTGTGTAGGGAAAGAGTATGGTGCATCCATGGTTTATAAAGGGATATAAAGAAGGATTTTATCTAACTTTTATCTAACAAAACAACACTACATGTTAAAGCTGGGACCAATTGGATGACAAAAAGAAATATCCATACATTTTAGGATTATTTATTTGAATTGCGCGCCCTCCAGTTTCACCCGAAGTTGTCTCGCTAGTGGAACACCTAGCCCAAACAGGTCCCTTTAAGGTGGATCTGACGCTGGGAGACGAGAAGCAAATACAGGGAGTGAACATATAATAAATAACGGACATGAAACAGAACACGGGCAGCGTCAGGACAGGGGAAACGAAACAACATTAATGCAGGCATGGGGATCAAACTGAGGAACAGACAGATATAGAGGAGGTAATCAATAAAGTGATGGAGTCAAGGTGAGTCCAATGAAGTGCTGATGCGCGTAACAATGGTGATAGGTATGCGTAATGATGGGAAGCCTGGCGCCCTCGAGCATCAGAGGGGGGGATTGGGAGCAGGCGTGACAGTACACCCCTCTAGGGGCGCCACCTGGCATCCCACCTGGGCGAGCCTGACGGGCCGGCCGAGGCATGGGAGCCGGACGAGCCGGCTGAGGTGTGGAAGCCAGGCGATTTGGGAAGGAAGTCTAGATAAAAACCATGCGTATACAGAACCATACTTCAGACACATCAAATGATACCCGTCAAGCTGAATAGGCAAAATCCCAGAGTCCCTCTCTTGTAATAATATCATTTTCACCTGTTGCATTGACCTCCAGATGAAGTCGGAAGTTTACATACACTTAGGTTGGAGTCATTAAAACTTGTTTTTCAACCACTCCACAAATTTCTTGTTAAACTATAGTTTTGGCAAGTCGGTTAGGGCATCAACTTTGCACATGACACAAGTCATTTTTTCAACAATTGTTTACAGACAGATTACTTCACTTATAATTCACTGTATCACAATTCCAGGGCGTCAGATGTTTACTAAGTTGACTGGGCCTTTAAACAGCCAGGAAAATTGCAGAAAATTATGTCATGGCTTTAGAAGCTTCTGATAGACCAATTGACATTGGAGGTGTATCTGTGGATGTATTTCAAGGCCTACCTTCAAACACAGTGCCTATTTGCTTGGCATCATGGAAAATTCCAAAGAAATCAGCCAACACCTCAGAAAAAAAATTGTGGACCTCTACAAGTCTGGTTCATCATTGGGAGCCATTTCCAAACGCCAAAAGGTACCACGATCATCTGCACAAACAAAAGTACACAAGTATAAGCACCATGGGACCACACAGCCATCATACCGCTCAGGAAGGAGATGCATTCTGTCTCCTAGAGATGAACGTACTTTGGTGCGAAAAGTGCAATTCAATCCCAGAACAACAGCAAAGGACCTTGTGAAGATGCTGGAGGAAACAGGTACAAAAGTATCTATATCCAGAGTAAAACGAGTCCTATATCGACATAACCTGAAAGGCCGCTCAGCAAGGAAGAAGCCACTGCTCTTAAACCGCCATAAAAAGAAAGACTACGATTTGCAACTGCACATGGGGACAAAAATCGCACTTTTTGGAGAAATATCTTCTGGTCTGATGAAAGAAAAATAGAACTGTTTGAGCATAATGACCATCGTTATTTTTGGAGGAAAAAGAGTGAGGCTCGCAAACCGAAGAATACCATCCCATCCGTGAAGCACGGGGGTGGCAGCATCATGTTGTGGGGGTGCTTTGCTGCAGGAGGGTCTGGTGCACTTCACAAAATAGTTGGCATCATAAGGGAAGAAAATGATGTGGATATATTGAGGCAAGATCTAAAGACATCAGTCAGGAAGTTAAAGCTTGGTTGCAAATGGGTCTTCCAAATGGACAATAACCCCAAGCATACTTCCAAAGTTGTGGCAAAATGGCTTAAGGACAAGTCAAGGTATTGGAGTGGCCATCACAAAGCCCTGACCTCAATCCTATAACAAATGTGTGGGCAGAACTGAAAAAGCGTGTGAGAGCAAGGAGGCCTACAAACCTGACTTGGTTACACCAGCTCTGTCAGGTGTAGGTTTCACCCAACTTATTGTGGGAAGCTTGTGGAAGGCTATCCGAAATGTTTGACCCAAGTTTAAACAATTTAATGGCAATGCTACCAAATACTAATTGAGTGTATTATGACGCAATGGGAATGTGACCCAATGGGAATGTGATGAAATAAATAAAAGCTGAAATAAATAATTCTCTCTACTATTATTCGGACATTTCACATTCTTAAAATAAAGTGGTGATCCTAACTGACCTAAAACAGAGATTTTTTACTAGGATTAAATGTCAGGAATTGTGAAAAACTGAGTTGAAATCTATTTGGTTAAAGGTGTATGTAAACTGTCTCAAATGTCCCACTGTGTCCCTTACAGCCTGTTTGAGTTGAATTCAACTTATTATCACTGGCGGTTTATCTGTTTGTCCACAGGAAGCGTATCTCGAACCCAAACACCAGATTGCAGCCTCTAATATCAATCCCTCTGTTCATCATGTGACCTGGTATTGACATGTTCATCATGTGACCTGGTATTTCGTTATTGGAATGCTATCTGCAAGCCCCTAATATTACCATTCACTTTGTTACTTTCACTAGTCGCCATATCTGTTTCCTTCAACTAGGACTCTCAAGACACTCCCTACTGCTAATCACAAACATTGTTGTGCTTTACCCATATTGTAAGGTTTAAAAACAAAACAAACATGATAACAATTCCTTCCAATAAGGAGAAAGTTGTCATTTTAGTTTACCCTAATAAAGTTACTCTATATTTTATTAGCAATATCTGTTGGATATTCACTTTCTGCTTCACACTTGTTAAATGTCTAATATTTTAAGGTTAACTTGTAATACGTTGAATTTACAAAATACACCGGTTATTTCAGAAGGGGATAAACTATAACTGGGCTGGCAATGCCTATCAGTCCCCTGTAGATGGAGTGCTCTGTCCATAATAAGTCTGCCACCTGAGACAGGATAGAAACAGAGCCGGTTTCGTCTCAGGGAGTGGTTAAATTATGCCTTCTCATGAATCGGTTTAGAACTTCATCATTTGGGAAATCAACAAAAACTCCACCGGGAAATAAGCAGTAAATTGTGGTCTTAAGTTTAGTCAACAAGTCTCTACATGTTCAATATTCATTGGTTTCATTTAGGAGTTTGTGTTTCAAAATATATTACCGGGGTGGGGGAAGTCTCATTTATAGTTTTATGGGTTAAGTCAGGTCCTGTACCTCTATAGTTTTATGGGTTAAATCAGGTCCTGTACCTCTATAGTTTTATGGGTTAGGAATAAGTCAGGTCCTGTACCTCTATAGTTTTATGGGTTAGGAATAAGTCAGGTCCTGTACCTCTATAGTTTTATGGGTTAGGAATAAGTCAGGTCCTGTACCTCTATAGTTTTATGGGTTAAATCAGGTCCTGTACCTCTATAGTTTTATGGGTTAGGAATAAGTCAGGTCCTGTACCTTTATAGTTTTATGGGTTAAGTCAGGTCCTGTACCTCTATAGTTTTATGGGTTAGGAATAAGTCAGGTCCTGTACCTCTATAGTTTTCTGGGTTAGGAATAAGTGAGTTGGGGTGGGCAGTCTATGTTTGTTTTTCTATGTATGGTTTCTGTTTCGGCCTAGTATGGTTCTCAATCAGAGGCAGGTGTCGTTAGTTGTCTCTGATTGAGAATCATACTTAGGTAGCCTGGGTTTCACTTTTGGTTTGTGGGTGTTTGTTTCCGTGTCAGTGTTTGTCGCCACACGATACTGTTTCGGTTTCGTTTCTTCACGTTTCTTTTGTTATTTTTGTATTCAGTGTTCAGTGCTTTCTTTGATTAAAGTTATGGACACTTACAACGCTGCATCTTGGTCCGATCCTTACTCCTCTTCAGACGAAGAGGAGATCTGCCGTTTCAACATGTTTGTTAGCTGCCTGTTCGACTCCACCAGTCCTATTTATTATATAATTTACAAAGATTATACCTTTTAAAAAATGGAACAAAAAATGTTTTTTATCAATTAGTATATTTGAGTTGAACCCCAATATTTGTTGTATTATTTGTTCTGTCTTTTCTGCTGGATTAAATTGAAATTGCAACAAAGTTTCAATGGCTTGTTCTAAAAATAGTGATATATTGTAGATGATTTAATTTCTAAATAATCAAAAGTGAGAGATTGTAATCTGAATATAGAGAAAAGGGCCATTCTAGAACATGGGGTGAGTCATTCTTACTAATTTACTGGAGAACCATTTTGGATTTAAGTATAACTTTTGTATAACTGACGCCATTATTTATTGGGGCCTCCAGCGACGGTCCCCAGTCCGGGGTCTCCAGCGACGATCCCCAGTCCGGGGCCTCCAGCGACGGTCCCCAGTCCGGGGTCTCCAGCGACGGTCCCCAGTCCGGGGTCTCCAGCGACGGTCCCTAGTCCGGGGCCTCCAGCGACGGTCCCCAGTCCGGGGCCTCCAGCGACGATCTCCAGTCCGG
Organism: Oncorhynchus clarkii lewisi; assembly: GCF_045791955.1. Lineage (NCBI taxonomy): Eukaryota > Metazoa > Chordata > Actinopteri > Salmoniformes > Salmonidae > Oncorhynchus > Oncorhynchus clarkii. The sequence continues at coordinate 74,942,734 of NC_092162.1, forward strand.
GGTCTCCAGCGAAGGTCCCCAGTCCAGAACATCCGCCGATGATCCATGCAGCGAGGGTCCCCACCCCGGGACCACGGTGAGGATCCGCAGTCCAGAGCATCCAATGATGATCCACGGGTCAGTGATACAAGAGCAAACTCAGTGTAAAGATGGGGGGCGGCGTCCAGAACCAGAGCCGCCACCGAGGTTAGATGCCCACCCACCCAGACCCTCCCATATAGGTTTAGGTTTGCGGCCTGTAGTCCGCACCTTTGGGGGGGGGGGGATACTGTCACGCTCGTTTTGTTTTGTTGTTTTGTTAGTTTGTTTAAGTGTCCTTCGTTTATTGAAGAAGAATGTATTCTTATCACTCTGCGCCTTGGTCTCATCATTACGACGAACGTGACGAAAACCGTATTATAATCTCCCAACACAATAATAGAGTCTTGTAATTGCTTGAAGGGTTGATCAATTATTAAGTATATTTTCAAAGAAGCCTGGATGATCATTATTTAACGGTGTTGATTAATCAGCCAAATCTGTTTATGGTCCAATAACACATTTAAAATCATCTACCTTGAGGATCTGTTTGGACAAATTGCACATTCGGATCAGAATTACTGTTAATTAGTATCTTCACCCCTTTCAGAATTCATTGCCCATTGGAAAAGTATATCCCCCCCAGTCCTTTTTCCAAGAAACTTCACCTAAAATTGTTGAATGAGTTTCCTTTAAACAATCGATATTATATTCCTTCTCTTTTAGCCAGGTAAATACTGATCGTATTTTCTTATCTGCTAAGCCATAACCAGGATCGCCGTTACAAAAATACAAATTTTGGTAAGCAATTATTATTTTAGCAAACAATTGTGATTCATCCTATAATGTCCCACACTACAGAACTTCTATAACAGACAAGACATTAGAACACTTCTATAACAGACTAGACATTAGAGCACTTCTATAACAGACTAGACATTAGAGAACTTCTATAACAGACTAGACATTAGAGAACTTCTATAACAGACTAGACATTAGAGCACTTCTATAACAGACTAGACATTAGAGCACTTATATAACAGACTAGACATTAGAGCACTTCTACAACATCACTATCAACACATTAGAGTACTTCAATAACAGACTAGACATCAGAGCACTTCTATAACAGCACTATCAACACATTAGAGAACTTCTATGACAGACTAGACATTAGAGCACTTTTATAACAGACTAGACATTAGAGCACTTCTATAACAGACTAGACATTAGAGCACTTCTATAACAGATTAGACATTAGAGCACTTCTATAACAGCACTATCAACACATTAGTGCACTTCTATAACAGACTAGACATTAGAGCACTTCTATAACAGACTAGACATTAGAGCACTTCTATAACAGACTAGACATCAGAGCACTTCTATAACAGACTAGACATTAGAGAACTTCTATAACAAAACTAGACATCAAGCACTTCTATAACAGACTAGACATCAGAGCACTTCTATAACAGCACTATCAACACATTAGAGAACTTCTACAACAGACTAGACATTAGAGCACTTCTATAACAGACTAGACATTAGATCACTTCTATAACAAAACTAGACATCGGAGCACTTCTATAACAGACTAGACATTAGAGCACTTCTATAACAGACTAGACATTAGAGCACTTCTATAACAGACTAGACATTAGAGCACTTCTATAACAGATTAGATAACTTCTATAACAGACTAGACATTAGAGCACTTCTATAACAAAACTAGACATCAGAGCACTTCTATAACAGACTAGACATTAGAGCACTTCTATAACAGAATAGACATTAGAGCACTTCTATAACAGCACTGTCAACACATTAGAGCACTTCTATAACAGACTAGACATTAGATAACTTCTATAACACACTAGACATTAGAGCACTTCTATAACAGACTAGACATTAGTGCACTTCTATAACAGACTAGACATTAGAGCACTTCTATAACAGACTAGACATTAGAGCACTTCTATAACAGACTAGACATTAGAGCACTTCTATAACATAACTAGACATCAGAGCACTTCTATAATAGACTAGACATTAGAGAACTTTTATAACAGCACTATCAACACATTAGAGCACTTCTATAACAGACTAGACATTAGAGCACTTCTATAACAGACTAGACATCAGAGCACTTCTATAACAGACTAGACATCAGAGCACTTCTATAACAGACTAGACATTAGAGCACTTCTATAACAGACTAAACATTAGAGCATTTCTACGACATTAGAGCACCTTCAAGATATTCAAGCTCTTGTTAAGAAAAAACTGAAGATGTTTGAAGTTTGGCAACATTGCCTAAAGTGTTCATCTGAACAAGCTTTAAGCTTGAGGTTCACATCCTGCTCAGTGTCCTCCCACGATAGGAGAACTGAGTACTGTGTAATGTGGCAGTGAAACCCTCAACAGAACAATGTGTCAGTTCAACCCTGCTGTCACTGAACCACTTTGTTTAAACTAACATCAGCAGCAAACAATCAAATAAATGTATTGTGATAATATTGTATTTCCTGCTCTGAGACCAAGAAAAATGCACCAGGGGTTACTTTGGACGCTGTAAGCGAGTGTTTTGGCTAGGGGGACGACCATGAGGATTTGGGGTTTCTGTGTTTGTGTGTGTGTGTGTGTGTGTGTGTGTGTGTGTGTGTGTGTGTGTGTGTGTGTGTTTGTGTTGTGTTGTGTTGTGTTGGCTCTGTGAAGGCTTTTTGCTTTATCTCCAGCATCAGAGATTCAAGTGAACAATTTTTAATATTCTCAGAGAGAAAAGTAGGAATCGTGTTCTTCAGGACAAAGACTTTACTAATCGCTGACTGGGGAACACAGGCTTATAAAAAATAGAGCAGAACGGAACCAGAGATTCATATGTAATACATATTCCTGGAATGGTCAGTAAACAGAGCTTCAGGTCTAATACTTCTTACTGGAATACCTAATTCTAACCCAGTACACGTTAGCTAACCCAGTACCTAACCCAGTACCTAACACTAACCCAGTATACATTAGCTAACCCAGTACCCAACCCAGTACCTAACACTAACCCAGTACACATTAGCTAACCCGGTACCTAACCCAGTACCTAACACTAACCCAGTACACGTTAGCTAACCCAGTACCTAACACTAACACAGTACACGTTAGCTAACCCAGTACCTAACACTAACCCTGTACACGTTAGCAAACCCAGTACCTAACACTAACCCAGTACACGTTACCTAACCCAGTACCTAACCCAGTACCTGACACTAACCAGTACACATTAGCTAACCCAGTACCTAACCCTAACCAGTACACGTTAGCTAACCAAGTACCGAACTCAGTACCAAACCCTAACCCAGTACATGATAGCTAACTAAGTACCTAACCCAGTACCTAACACTAACCCAGTACCCATTAGCCAACCCAGTACCTAACCCAGTACCTAACACTAACCCAGTACACGTTAGCTAACCCAGTACCTAACACTAACACAGTACACGTTACCTAACCCAGTACCTAACCCAGTACCTAACACTAACCAGTACACGTTAGCTAACCCAGTACCAAACCCTGACCAAGTACATATTAGCTAACCCAGTACCTAACCCTAACCCAGTACACAGTAGCTAACCCAGTACCTAACCCTAACCAAGTACACGTTAGATAACCCAGTACCTAACCGTAACCCGGTACAAGTTAGCTAACCCAGTACCTTACCCAGTACACATTAGCTAACCCAATACCTAACCCTAACCCAGTACACATTAGCTAACCCAGTAATTAACAATAACCCAGGACACGTTAGCTAACCCAATACCTAACCCTAACCCAGTATATGTTAGCTAACCCAGTACCTAACCCTAACCCTAACCCAGTATCTAACCCTAACCCAGTATATGTTAGCTAACCCAATACCTAACCCTAACCCAGGACACGTTAGCTAAACCAATACCTAACCCAACCCAGTACACGTTAGCTAACCCAATACCTAACCCTAACCCAGTATATGTTAGCTGACCCAGTACCTAACCCTAACCCTAACCCAGTACACATTAGCCATCTCTGGGGGAATGGATGTTTATATGAAGTACACCTCAAAGGAATAGTCAACAGCAAAAATGAAACTACACATCTGCAAATGTTTGTAAAATTCGCGGACGGCGGCGGGCCGTGCACCGGAGCCAGGTCTTCCGGGAAGTCATCGAACGAAGTCTCTCGGACATTTGGTTTCCGTGTCATAATATTTTCTAATATTCATTTTTCCGCTGTCCCGGTAAATTCCACCAGATGGCGAATGGAATCTTATTGCAAATGTACAAAACATCATCAATCACGACATGGCCATTTCTCCTAAACGGAAAAGACTTCAAAGACTAAAATTGGTGAGCATAGGTTTGGCTTAACCTCTTGGATCTCTAGGGGCGCTATTTCATTTTTGGATAAAAAACGTTCCCGTTTTAAGCGCAATATTTTGTCACGAAAAGATGCTCGACTATGCATATTATTGACCGCTTTGGAAAGAAAACACTCTGAAGTTTCCGAATCTGTAAAGATATTGTCTGTAAGTGCCCCAGAACTCATTCTACAGGCGAAACCAAGATGATACGTCAACCAGGAAATGAGCAGAATCTCTGAAGCTCTGTTTTCCATTGTCTCCTTATATGGCTGTGATTGCGCAAGGAATGAGCCTACACTTTCTGTCGTTTCCCCAAGGTGTTTGCAGTATTGTGACGTATTTGTAGGCATATCATTGGAAGATTGACCATAAGAGACTACATTTTCCAAGTGTCCGCCTGGTGTCCCTGCGTCGAAATTGGAGCGCAAAGCCAGGTGCAATTATTTTTCCATTTGAGAGCAAGGAGAAACCAGGCTTCCACGAAGGATATATCATCGAAGAGATATGTGGAAAAACACCTTGAGGATTGATTCTAAACCACGTTTGCCATGTTTCAGTCGATATTATGGAGTTAATTTGGAAAAAAGTTCGCGTTTTGAGGGCTGAATTTTTTTTTTTTTTTTTTTTTTTTTTTTTGGTAGCCAAATGTGATGTACAAAACGGAGCTATTTCTAATACACAAAGAATATTTTTGGAAAAACTGAGCATCTGCTATCTAACTGATCATTTATCACTCCAGTGTTAATCTGCATAATTGTAATTATTTGCCTACCTTCTCATGCCTTTTGCACACAATGTATATATAGACTCCCCTTTTTTCTACTGTGTTATTGACTTGTTAATTGTTTACTCCATGTGTAACTCTGTGTTGTCTGTTCACACTGCTATGCCTTATCTTGGCCAGGTCGCAGTTGCAAATGAGAATTTGTTCTCAACTAGCCTACCTGGTTAAATAAAGGTGAAATAAAAAAAAATAAAAAATAAAACTGAGAGTCTCCTCATTGAAAACATCAGAAGTTCTTCAAAGGTAAGTTATTTTATTTGAAGGCTTTACTTGTTTTTGTGATAGTTGCCTGCTAAATGCTAACGCTAATGCTAACGCTAAATGCTACGCTAGCTAGCTACTGTTACACAAATTATTGTTTTCCTATGGTTGAAAAGCATATTTTGAAAATCTGAGATGACAGTGTTGTTAACAAAAGGCTAAGCTTGAGAGATAGCATATTTATTTCATTTCGTTTGCGATTTTCATGAATAGTTAACGTTGCGTTATGGTAATGAGCTTAGGTCTATAAATAGAATCCCGGATCCGGGTTTGGTCGTCGCAACAGGTTAATACGCAGTTAGCCCGAAAAAGATGGCGTTGAGGCCTCAACGCTTTTTGAGTTAAGGCCATTTTTCTGGGATTAAAGGTCAAAAAATGAATATAGAGCGCTAATTTGACCGCTTCACGTCAAAGTACTTGAACCTACGGTGTCAGGGAAAAAATTACCAGCCATTTATCTATCGTTATTTAAGAGAAATCGTACAATGTACAATTTGGTGATGCTCAAAGAAATGTTTTTTTTTTAAAGTTACAGATCCAGTTGCAGCTCTTCAAGATTTCTGTGATTTTCTGTGATTTCTGAAATAGGTCAGATCTTTCCAAAACTTCATATGTGTGATTAGGCAACCCTCATGAACTGTAAATCAGTCATTTCTCCCAACAGATGTCAAAGAAAAAACTCTCACACACACACATAAAGGATGGAGTAACACAGTGCGGGGCTTAAAGACACACAGAGCCTGAAATGGCATTACAATAATCTCTAGGCTGTGCCGAGTTCAACGAGAGGCCCCGAAAGCCTAACCTTGAACGTGTGGCATTAACCCTTAACAGTGAAAAGAAGGTGTTTACATCAAACAGTTTTCAATGACTTCTCTCCCTATAGGAATACATACATTGCCTGCTCACCTAAATTCAACCTGAAGCCTATGTGGGTTATGAATGCCTTATGAACCTGTCTTCGACTACAATTCATCAGGCCACTATGAGGTCTACCTGTGCTGATTCTAAGCTTCCTGGAGAAACCGGAAGTGGTTAAATTCACCCTAATTGTTTTGATACATGCAACCTGCAGTTTGTGAAAACACTGCATTCAACCCTGTGTAAATCAGTCAATTCTTAACATAAAGACTTTAAACTCAGGATTGTGTAAAAGCCTACCCCAATGAGCATATGAGTTTACTTTCAGCTCCCTGTGCCAACCGGAAGTGCCTTAAATTGGGGTCATAGGGGCTGTTTCAGAGGGTTAAAAAGGTCAGATCTTTACAAAACTTCAAATGGGTGATTAGGCAACCCTCATGAACTGTAAATCAGTAATTTCCCCCAACAGATTTCCAAGACAAACTCACACCCACACAGCAAGGATGGAGTGACACAGTGTGGAGCTTGGAGACACACAGAGGCTGCAATAGTTACCTTCGTTCGAACTCTCAAAGAACCGTTCTGACCTACACATGTCAGAACTGGACCCGCAGCTAGAACATAACTACGTTGCTATTATGGTTTAACCTCTTGAAGCTAGGGGGCACTATTTTTATTTTTGGAAAAATAGCGTTGCCAAAGCAAACGTAAACGGCCTATTTCTCACGACCAGATGCTAGAATATGCATATAATTGATGGCAGATTAGGGTAGAAAACACTCTAACGTTTCCAAAACTGTAAAAATATTGTCTGTGGGTATAACAGAACTGATATTGCAGGCGAAAGCCTGAGGATAATCCAATCAGGAAGAGCCTCTGATTTTGAAACGTCTGTGTTCCTATGCGTGCCTGTCCTCATTTTAAAGGGATATCAACCAGGTTCCTTTTTCTGTGGCGTCCCTAAGGTGTCAACAGTCTTTAGACATAGTTTCAGGCTTTTATTTTGAAAAATGAGCGTGAAGGATCACATTGCGTAAGTGGAGAGGTGGGGGCTCTCAGAGTGAGTTGGTGCGCAATTGAGTAAACCGGCCATTGTTCCTCCCGCTGTTATGGAAAAAGCTACACACTCGGTTGATATATTATCGAATATATATTTTAAAAACTACCTTGACGAATGATTATAAAAAACGTTTGACATGTTTCTGTGGACATTATGAAGACTATTTGGAATTTCCATCTGCGTTGTTGTGACCGCTCTTTCCTGTGGATTTCTGAAGATAACGTGACAAACAAACGCCGGTATTTTGGGTATAAAAATAATCTTTATGGAACAAAAGGAACATTTGCTGTGTAACTGGGAGTCTCGTGAGTGAAAACATTCGAAGATCATCAAAGGTAAACGGATCATTTGATTGCTTTTCTGATTTTCGTGACCAAGCTTCCTGATGCTAAGTGTACATAATGCTATGCTAGGCTATCGATAAACTTACACAAACGCTTGGATTGCTTTCGCTGTAAAGAATAATTTCAAAATCTGAGACGACAGGGTGATTAACAAAAGGCTAAGCTGTGTTTCAAAATATTGCACTTGTGATTTCATGAATATGAATATTTTCTAGTAATATTATTTGACTGTTGCGCTATGCTATTCAGCGGTTGCAGAGGGATATTATCCCGCTACAGGGATTGGTAGCGTCAAGAAGTTAAGCTGAAGGCGCTGTGAATTATGGGCCTGCTCTGAAATATGTGATAGTTGGCTTCATCGGGCCAGTCAATTTTGCATTTCTGCAGTATTTTTTAGCATGTCAAATTCGTGATGGTAAATGCCCATTGAAACATATTGCAAATGGACAGCCGTGCGCCTGGTGATTGGAATGCGTTACCAGGAGCACATTTTTAAAATGGTTTTAAATGCCTTTAGGGGGGTGCAAGGGGTCTACGGTTGGGAAGGGAGCACCCCCCACCCAGACGCATCCAATAGGGCCCCTGGTCATTTAGGATGATTTTCAAAAAATACAACAGTCCCACTTCTCCCTCATCATGCATGACAAATATACCATCTAGGTTGATTCATGGCTTAACATAGGGCTATATATCATTTCGGCAGTATAAATGCCATTTGGACATGGTTCACTGACTTTTGGGTTTGGAAACTGGCTTCATATGATCATACATGGCAAATGGACATAACATCCTGATTTGGCACTTTCAATACTTTCATATTGCATTTGGACATTTCTTATGGCATTTGGCAATGGTTCACTGACTTTTGACATTGACTTCTGACTTCCTATGAAATCATATTGCAAATGGACAAAACATATGCCTTATGGACAAGTAAAAAAAATATGACAAAATTTGACAAAAGTATGTTCATACAGTTCTTATACATGTATGATTGACAAAAAAAACGAAAGAATTTCGAAAAACGGTCCAGAAAGCATTTTAATTAAGGGGGTGATACGTTTTTTACATTTTTTTAACATTTTCAAAATTTGACCCTTAGGTCTTGACTTGATGTGCATTTGCAATACACAAATTTACAGTAGAGCGTGCTCGCCATCTATTGGATTTATGCTGTGTGACACTTGTCATTTGCCATAAAGAACATGCAATAAGGTACTTTTGAGTGGTTTTGTACGGTGCCAATAAGTTCCCATACATTTTTGTCCATTTCAGGGGTGTATTCCCTTACATCTCTTAATAACCCCTCCTAACCCTAACCCCTCCTAACAGTAACCCTAACCTCTATTAACCGCTGTTGACTCTAACCCCTCCTAACCTTAACCCCTCCTAACCCTAACTCTAACCTCTCCTAACCCTAACCTCTCCTAACACTAACCCCTCCTAACCTTAACCCATCCTAACCCTAACCTCTCCTAACCCTAACCCTAACCCGACCTAACCTTAACCTCTCCTAACCCTAACTCTAACCCCACCTAACCCTAACCACTCCAAACCATAACCTCACCCTAACCCCTCCTAACCCTAACCTATAACCTAACCTCTCCTAACCCTAACCCATCCTAACCCTAACCTATCCAAACCCTACCCGTTCCTAGACCTAACCCCTCCTAGCCCTAACCTCTCATAGCCCTAACCCCTCATAACCCTAACCTCTCTTAACCCTAACCTCATCTAACCTCAAACCCTCATAACCCCAACTTCTACTAATCCTAACCTCTCCTGTCCTAACCTTAACCCTAACCCCTCCTAACCCTACCCTTCCTTGGTAGAGCTGGACCAGATATATCCTGGGTTCTCTCTTACCTAACCGTAACCTCTAACCTAATCTTTCCTAACCCTAACCTTAACCTCTCCTAACCCTAACCCCTCCAAACCCTAACCCTACCCCCTCCTAGCCTAACCTCTCCTAACCCCTACTAAACCTAACCTTACCCCATCCTAACCCTTACCTCGCCTAACCCTAACCTCTCCTAACCTTAACCTCTCCAAACCCTAACCTCTCCTAACCCGAACCTCTCCTAACCCTAACCTCTCCTAACCCTAACCCCTCCTAGCACTAACCGTACCCCTCCTAACCCTAACCTCTCCTAACCCTAACAACTCCTAACACTAACCTTACCCCTCCTAACCCTTATCTCTCCTAACCCTAACCTCTCCTAACCCTAACCCCTCCTAACCCTAACCTCTCCTAACCCTAACCCCTCCTAACCCTAACCCCTACTAACCCTAACCCCTCCTAACCCTAACCTCTCCTAACCCTATCCCCTCCTAACCCTAACCCCTCCTAACCCTAACCCCTCCTAACCCTAACCTCTCCTAACCCTATCCCCTCCTAACCCTAACCCCTCCTAACCCTAACCTCTCCTAACCCTATCCCCTCCTAACCCTAACCTCTCCTAACCCTAACCCCTCCTAACCCTAACCCCTCCTAACCCTAACCCCTCCTAACCCTAACCTCTCCTAACCCTATCCCCTCCTAACCCTAACCTCTCCTAACCCTAACCCCTCCTAACCCTAACCTCTCCTAACCCTAACAACTCCTAACACTAACCTTACCCCTCCTAACCCTTATCTCTCCTAACCCTAACCTCTCCTAACCCTAACCCCTCCTAACCCTAACCCCTCCTAACCCTAACCTCTCCTAACCCTAACCCCTCCTAACCCTAACCCCTCCTAACCCTAACCCTAACCCCTCCTAACCCTAACCTCTCCTAACCCTATCCCCTCCTAACCCTAACCCCTCCTAACCCTAACCCCTCCTAACCCTAACCCCTCCTAACCCTAACCCCTACCTTGGAAGAGCTGGACCAGATCTTTCCTGGGTTCTCTCTTACCAATATGTTCTGACAATGACAGCAATGGAGTCAGCAAGAGCAACAACAGATCTGGGATCAGGTTAGACCAGGCTTACCAAAGCAAATTTAATGTAATGTTTTTTTCTAAATCATGTTTTTTCTCTTTGATCCACTGTCCTGAATGGAAAACATTCCAACAGCCTCTTGTCAAATTAGCACTTTTGGCTTTCTAGTATTATGGACCTGGTTTCTATCAGGCCTAGAGGAGGGCTGGGCTGTGTTCAAATTACAATTGTGTAAAACAAATCAGACAGAAAATCAGAAAGTGATCTTGTCTGTAATCTAGAGACAGGGTATCCAGGAAGTGATCTTGTCTGTGATCTAGAGACAGGGCATCCAGGAAGTGATCTTGTCTGTAATCTAGAGACAGGGTATCCAGGAAGTGATCTTGTCTGTGATCTTGTGGAGAGACAGGGCATCCAGGAAGTGATCTTGTCTGTGATCTAGAGACAGGGCATCCAGGAAGTGATCTTGTCTGTAATCTAGAGACAGGGCATCCAGGAAGTGATCTTGTCTGTAATCTAGAGACAGGGCATACAGGAAGTGATCTTGTCTGTGATCTTGTGGAGAGCCAGGGCATCCAGGAAGTGATCTTGTCTGTAAGTTTGTGGGGAGACAGGGCATCCAGGAAGTGATCTTGTCTGTGATCTTGTGAAGAGACAGAGCATCCAGAAAGTGATCTTGTATGTGAGTTTGTGGGGAGACAGGGCATCCAGGAAGTGATCTTGTCTGTGAGTTTGTGAAGAGCCAGGGCTTGTAAGTTAAGTTATCTTGATGTGAAGGCTGATGTAGTTAAATAGTGGATGACAGGTTCAATTGACATCGTGCATTGCCATTTTTATCGTATTACAATCACTAGGGGGGGAAATGAACAAACTTGTAGTAAACAAATAAAATGTTTCTGAATGAGCTGTTCCGTCCCAATTCAACTCCACCATCTTATCAGAGAAGAGATATTGGATTGTCATTTTACTGAGCACATTGTCAAGCTTTAGGAGCAGGGACGACCAAAGTGTGGGCCACAACTGATTACTGAAATTACATTTCTTCCAAAAGCTTTGGCATCCCCTGTTCTGGAGGTTCATGTGAATGATTGGTCCTCAGAAGTGGTTTGGTAAAAACAGTGTTCTCACTCTTTCCAGTTACTCATCTAGTGCTGACAAGCACATGATCACTGGCTCCCAGTCATTGAGGGATCAGATCCCCCCACAGGGCAGAATGAAGGATTTGTAAGAAAAACCTGATTTAATGAATTACACTGATCTATATTTAATAAGATGTTTTCATCTGTCTTGATCCATTTAAAGATGCATTATGTCAGTTTTGGAGCAACACGACAGATTTCAGATAGAAATGAGAGTGTATATCTATCATTCCAAATAGTAGTAGTTTGGCAGCTTTAATGCCGAGGTGCTAATGTTCATTGAATACATATTATTGATACGCCTTTGTTCAACCCTTGTCCAGGAGCACTTCTACGATCCATCATCCCACAGTGGATTTAAAGAGCTCAAATGTATGAACCTCCGGAGGACTCTTTAGGATGACCAAAGACAATACACACGTAAATGCAAGCCAAGTGAGGCCCCTGGTGTCACGCCCTGACCATAGAGAGCCCTTGGGGTTCTCTCTGGTGCAATAGGTCAGAGCGTGACTAGGGGGGGTTCTAGTCTAATATTTCTATTTTGGTGTGTGTATGGTTCCCAATTGGAGGCAGCTGATTATCGTTGCCTCTAATTGGGGATCATACTTGATGTGGTCCTTTTCCCACCTGTGTTGTGGGATATTGTTTTCAGTGTCTAAGCTCTGTACTGGACGTTTGTTAATTCTTTGTTATTTTTGTGAATTTTCACTTTGTAATAAAGTATGTGGAACCTTTCGTATCCGCTCCTTTCGACGAATGTGACACCTGGCCACCACTGCGATGACAGTAAGTACAGAGGAGGAGGACCCAAGCGAGGGGATGACTGTCATAAAGAGGATGAAACCATCCACGGAAAACATTGACTCCATCAAAATGGCCATCCATGGAGAAAACAAACTCACCCCAGAACATGGACAAAAACATGGATCACTACACCCTCACCAGTGCCAGAGATGTTGACTTGTTTCCTCTTTTCACTGACGTGTAGACATATGATTTGATGTTGTACACTCTTCTCTGCACATCAAGGTCATAATTTATTCACATTAATATTTTGGAAGAGAAATTGTGACTTCCTAACCAGGTTTCCATTCAACCTTTTTATGTGAGTAAAGTAGAGGTTGGATAAAACATGTAATGACATTTAAAACTTCAAGCTGCATTCTGGACCCTATTCCAACTGAACAACTGAAAGAGCTGCTTTCTGTGCTTGGCCCTCCTATGTTGAACATAATAAACAGCTCCCTATCCACCGGCTGTGTACCAAACTCACTAATAAAGCCTATCTTGAAAAAGCCTAATCGTCCGGGAAAATATAAAAAACTATCGGCCAATATCGAATTTCCCATTCCTCTAAATGTTTTTGAAATAGCTGTAGTGCAGCAAATCACTGCATTCCAGAAGACAAATGATGTATACGAAATGCTTCAGTCTGATTCTAGACCCCATCATAGCACTGAGACTGCACTCGTGAAGGTGGTAAATGGCCTTTCAATGGCGTCAGACCGAGGCTTTTGTTTTCTTCTTCTTCTGACGATGAGTATGAAATATTGGACCAATGCGCAGCGTGGTATGTATCCATAATATTTTTAAATAAGAATGAATACACGAACAAAACAACAAAACGATAAACAAACAGTTCTGCCAGGTGCAACAAACACTAACCAGAAAATAATCACCCACAACTCAAAATGGGAAAACAGGCTACCTAAATATGGCTCTCAATCAGAGACAACGATATACAGCTGCCTCTGATTGAGAACCATACGAGGCCAAAGACATAGAAAAAGAAAACCTAGACCTACAACATAGAATACCCACCCACATCACACCCTGACCAAACTAAAAATAGAAACATACAAAGCAATCTACGGTCAGGGCGTGACAGTACCCCTCCCCCCCAAAGGTGCGGACTCCGGCCGCAAAACCTAAACCCATAGGGGAGGATCTGGGTGGGCATCTGTCTGCGGTGGCGGCTCTGGCGCTGGACGTGGACCCCACTCCACCATAGTCTTGGCCCACTTCAGTGGCGCCTTTGGAGCGGCGACCCTCGCCGCCGACCTCGGACTGGGGACCCTTGCAGCGGGCCCCGAATAGACGAGAGACTCCGGCAGGGCCGGAGTGAAGGGCGGCTCCGGCAGCTTCTGACAGACGGGCAGCTCTGTTAGCTCCTGACTGACGGGCGGCTCTGGCAGCCCCTGACAGACGGGCGGCTCTGGCAGCTCCTGACAGACGGGCGGCTCTGGCAGCTCCTGACAAACGGGCGGCTCTGGCAGCTACTGACAGACGGGCGGCTCTGGCACCTCCTGACAGACGGGCGGCTCTGGCAGCTCCTGACAGACGGGCGGCTTTGGCAGCTCCTGACAGACGGGCGGCTCTGGCAGCTCCTGACAGACGGGCGGCTCTGGCAGCTCCTGACAGACAGCGGCTCTGGCAGCTCCTGACAGACGGGCGGCTCTGGCAGCTCCTGACAGACGGGCGGCTCTGGCACCTCCTGACAGACGGGCGGCTCTGGCAGCTCCGGACAAGAGGGAGAACCTGGGGGAGGAGACGGAGAGACAGCCTGGTGCGTGGGGCTGCCACAGGACCCACCAGGCTGGGGAGACCTACAGGAGGCCTGGTGCGTGGAGGAGGCACCGGATGGACCGGGCTGTGGAGGAGCACTGGAGCTCTGGTGCGCAGCCTTGGCACCACTCCTCCAGGCTGCATGACCACTTTAGCCCGGACACTGCAGAGTGCAGGCACAGGTTGAACTGGGCTGTAGGTGAGTACTGGAGATTTGGTGCATACCACTCGCACCTCTTCCTTAGGCTCAATACCCACATTCGCCCGGCACGGGCGGAGCACAGGCATAGGACGCAATGCACCCTTCAGCGCCCCGGAGACACAGCACGCAGTGCTGGCCCAGGATACCCTGGGCAGAAACAGCGTACCGGAGACCAAACACGCTGGGCCGGCACAATACGCCCTGGCTGGATGCCCACTCTCGCATGGCACTTGCAGGGGGCTGGGAAGTAGAGCACCGGGCTGAGAACGCATACTGGAGACACCGTGCGCTTGACCGCGTAACACGGTGCCTGACCAGTACAACGCCTGCCACGATAAGCACGGGGAGTTGGTTCAGGTCTCCATCCTGACTCTGCCACACTCCCGTGTGCCCCTGCCCCCCAAAAATTGGGCTGCTTCTCGTGCCTGTTGCGCTGCCTTGCCTCATATCGCCGCCGCTCAGCTTTCACTGCTTCCAGTTCTTCTTTGGGGCGGCGATAACCCCCAGCCTGTGCCCAGGGTCCCTTGCCGTCCAATATCTCCTCCCAAGTCCAGGAGTCCAGAACCCTCTGCTCCTGGTTACCACGCTGCTTGGTCCTTTCTTGGTGGGTGATTCTGTAACGGTTTTCTTCTTCCTCTGACGATGAGTATGAAATATCGGACCAATGCGCAGCGTGGTATGTATACACAATACTTTTAATTAAGAATGAATACACGAACAAAACAACAAAACGATAAACAAACAGTTCTGACATGTGCAAAAAACACTAACCAGAAAATAATCACCCACAACTCAAAATGGGAAAACAGGCTACCTAAGTATGGCTCTCAATCAGAGACAACGATATACAGCTGCCTCTGATTGAGAACCATACGAGGCCAAAGACATAGAAAAAGAAAACCTAGACCTACAACATAGAATACCCACCCACATCACACCCTGACCAAACTAAAAATAGAAACATACAAAACAATCTACGGGCAGGGCGTGACATCTGTCCTCGTGCTCCTAGACCTTAGTGCTGCTTTGATACCATCGATCACCAAATTCTTTTGAAGAGATTGGAAACCCAAATTGGTCTACTCGGACAAGTTTTGGCCTGGATTAGATCTTATCTGTCAGAAATATATCAGTTTGTCTCTGTGGATGGTTTGTCATCTGACAAATCAACCTTCAATTTCGGTATTCCTCAAGGTTCTGTTTTAGGACCACTATTGTTTTCACTTTATATTTTACCTCTTCGGAAAAATAATGTTAACTTTCACTGCTATGCGGACGAAACACAGCTGTACGTTTTGATGAAACATGGTGAAGTTCCAAAATTGCCCTCCCTGGATGTCACACCCTGACCATAGTTTACTTTGTATGTTTCTATGTGTTGGTTGGTCAGGGTGTGATCTGAGTGGGCATTCTATGTTACATGTCTAGTTTGTCTAGTTCTATGTTTGGCCTGATATGGTTCTCAATCAGAGGCAGGTGTTAGTCGTTAGCTCTGATTGGGAACCATATTTAGGTAGCTTGTTTGGTGTTGGGTTTTGTGGGTGATTGTTCATGTCTCTGTGTTTGCACCAGATAGGGCTGTTTTGGGTTTTTCACATTTCTTGTTTTGTTAGTTTATTCATGTATAGTGTCTTTATTAAAGAACCATGAATAACCACCACGCTGCGTTTTGGTCCGCCTCTCCTTCACCTCAAGAAAACCGTTACACTGGAAGCCTGTGTTTCAGACAAAGGGAAGTGGATGGCGGCACATATTTTACTTTTAAACAACTCGGACAAAACAGAGATGCTCAAGTTCCCAAGAAACAAAGAGTTATTTTGTTTATGGTTGTACAGTCGTCTCAAATAAAACTGTGATGGACCTCGGCGTTACTCTGGACCCTGATCTCTCTTTTGACGAAAATATCAAGACTGTTTCAAGGAGAGCTTTTTTCCCATCTATGTAACATTGCAAAGATCAGAAATGTTCTGTCCAAAATTGATGCAGAAAAATTTATCCATGCTTTTGTCACTTCTAGGTTAGACTGCTGCAATGCTCTACTTTCTGGCTACCCGGATAAAGCACTAAATAAACTTCAGTTTGTGCTAAATACGGCTGCTAAAATCCTGACTAGAACCATAAAATGTGATCATATTACTCCAGTGCTAGCCTCCCTACACTGGCTTCCTGTTAAGGCAAGGGCAAGGGCTGATTTTTAACCTACAAAGCATTACATGGGCTTGCTCCTACCTATCTTTCCGATTTGGTCCTGCCGTACATACCTACACGTACGCTCACAAGACGCAGGCCTCCTAATTGTCCCTAGAATTTCTAAGTAAACAGCTGGAGGCAGGGCTTTCTCCTATAGAGCTCCATTTTTATGGAATGGTCTGCCTACCCATGTGAGAGACGCAGTCTCGGTCTCAACCTTTAAGTCTTTATTGAAGACTCATCTCTTCAGTAGGTCCTATGATTGAGTGTAGTCTGGCCCAGGAGTGTGAAGGTGAACGGAAAGGCACTGGAGCAACGAACCGCCTTTGCTGTCTCTGCCTGGCCAGTTCCCCTCTCTCCACTGGGATTCTCTGCCTCTAACCCTATTACAGGGGCTGAGTCACTGGCTTACTGGTGCTCTTCCATGCCGTCCCTAGGAGGGGTGCGTCACTTGAGTGGGTTGAGTCACTGACGTGGTCTTCCTGTCTGGCTCCTTATTTTCCCGAAAATCTGAAACTTTCTGAGGAGAGTTGTCTGGCATTGAAGCTCGGCCAGGTTGATGAAGACGGCTGCACAGTACTGTTTTTAAATTGATGGTGGCTATGATATCTCATGTCCATCAGACTGTTAAACAGCAAATACTACCTCAGAGAGGCTGCTGCCTACATACAGACTCAAATCATTGGCCACTTTAATAAATGGATCACTATTCAATTTAAATGATGCCATTTTAACAATGTTTCATTATTAAACTGACCTTCTGCACCTGCTTCCTGACTCCTGGTGTACGGAAGCACGTGGACAAACACCATATTCCAGGAGGTCCAGGAACAAGATCATCTACACCACCACAACCAGCTGGTGCAACTGGATACGGCCATAGAGGAGGTCCTCCATGTTCTCCAACTCCTCAACACCAAAAGCGAGGCTCTCCATATCCTTAACAGAGGGTCTCCTAAAATGAGCCAGTCCCCCAGCCTACCCAGCCGTCCGCCCAGGTCAGATATGCCCGACTGTCCCTTCCCGGAGAAGCATGATGGTACTCCATCAAAATGGCGTGGCTTCCTACTCCAGAGCGCCCTCTATTTCGCCTATCAGACGGAAGCCCCCACCACCGAGAGGTCCAAGGTTGCCACGGTAATTTCCCTGCTGAAGGTGCTAGGAGTTGGACTGGACTACGGCCGTATGGGAGAGAGGAGAGAAGGAGCTGGGTTTCTATGAGAGGTTAATGGCTTTGTTCAGGGTGTTCTTCGACCATCCTCCAGAGAGCGGAGAGGAACTTGAGTAACTTTTCCAATCCCATCAAGGTCTAGAAGGAGTTGGCATGCCGGGATGACAACCTTGGACACACTCATCTATCCGGATAACCTTCTTCAGGAGCTCCACCTCGCTACTCGCCTCCCTCCTTTGGCTGTCCTGAGGAAGAGCAAAAACTCATGGAGGTAGGGGCCACACACCTCTCTGTGGCTGAGTCACCAGAGACAGTTGGGGCTCTGTCTCTATTGCGGCCAGGAAGGGCACCAGCTTTAGTGGTGTCCGCTGGGTCCCAACCCAGTGTCCACTAGAGCAGAGGGGTAGTTTCATCGATCAGACCCTCGCCTCCTCCCTGAAGATAACTTCATACCTGCTCTCCTCTCCTTTTCCTGTCCAAGACCTGGATACGCGACCATTGGGATCCGGCACAATTATGCACAACACAGCACCACTCGCGCTCACTGTGGGACCCATCCACCAGGAAAGCCTTCCCTTCCTCATCATCACCGCACCCGTACACAAAGTCATCCTTAGCCTGCCGTGGCTCCAACTTCAAAACCCCACAATTTCCTGGTAGAGGATGAGAATCCTGGGGTGAACCTGCTTTCCCGCACGTTGTGGTTCCACGTGGAGGGTCCTGTGAGTGTCATCCAGCCCATCAATCTGTCCTCCCGTATCATTGTCCCCATGTTTTGGGATGTAGATGTGGAAATCCGAGAGGCTCTGGAGAGGGAACCCGCATGCCCTCCAGAGAGCATCACAGTGCCTTCGGAGTGTATTCAGACCCCTTGACTTTTTCATTACTGCCTTATTCTAAAATGGTTTAACTAAAAATGTAAATGAATTACAAAAAAAACAATTATACCTTATTTACTTAAGTATTCAACCAATTTACTATGAGACTAGAAATTGAGCTCAGGTGCATCCTGCTTCCACTGTTCGTCCTTGAGATGTTTCTACAACTTAATTGGAGTCCACCTGTGATAAATTCAATTGAATGGACATGATTTGGAAAGGCACACATCTGTCTATAGAAGGCCACACAGTTGACAGTGCATGTCAGAGCAAAAACCAAGTCATGAGGAAGAAGGAATTGTCTATAGAGCTCCGAGGCAGGATTGTGTCATGGAACAGATCTGGGGAAGGGTACCAGAAATGTCTACGCCATTGAAAGTCCCCAGGAACACAGTGGCCTCCATCATTCTTAAATGTAAGAGGTTTGGAACCACCAAGATTCTTCCTAGAACTGGCCTCCCAGCCAAACTGAGCAATCGGGGTAGAAGGGCCTTGGTCAGGCTGTAATAATAAAGGGGGGGCTGTAATAATAAAGGGAGGGGGCCTGTAATAATAAAGGGAGGGGGGCTGTAATAATAAAGGGAGGGGGGGCTGTAATAATAAAGGGAGGGGGCCTGTAATAATAAAGGGAGGGGGGCTGTAATAATAAAGGGAGGGGGGCAGTAATAATAAAGGGAGTGGGGGCTGTAATAATAAAGGGAGGGGGGGCTGTAATAATAAAGGGAGGGGGGCTGTAATAATAAAGGGGGGGCTGTAATAATAAAGGGAGGGGGCCTGTAATAATAAAGGGAGGGGGGGCTGTAAAAAATAAAGGGAGGGAGGGAGGGGCTGTAATAATAAAGACACAAGCCTACCAGTCGAGCTAAATTACTTCTATGCGCACTTTGAGGAAAGCAACACTGAAATATGTATGTTCCATGTGATCACGTTTTCTGTAGTCGATATGAGTAAGACCTTTAAACAGGTCAACATTCACATAGCCACAGGGCCAGATGGATTACCAGGATGTGTGCTCCAAGCATGTGCTGACCAACTGGCAAGTGTCTTCGCTAACATTTTTCAACCTGTCCCTGTCTGAGTCTGTAATGCCAACATGTTTCAAGCAGACCGCCATAGTCCCTGTGCCAAGAACAAAAAGGCAACCTGCCTAAATGACTACCGATCCGTAGCACTCACGTCTGTAGCCATGAAGTGCTTTGAAAGAATGGTAATGGCACACATCAACATTATCCTAGAAACCCTAGACCCACTCCAATTTGCATACGGCCCCAACAGATCCATACTCTGCCCTTTCCCACCTGTACAAAATAAACATCTACGTGAGAATGCTATTCATTGACTACAACTCAGCGTTTAACACCAAAATGCCTTCAAAGCTCATCACTAAGCAAAGGACCCTGGGATAAAACACCTTCCTCTGCAACTGGATCCTGGACTTTCTGACTGGCCGCCCCCAGGTGGTGAGGGTAAGTAACAACACATCTGCCATGCTGATCCTCAACACGGGGGCCCCTCGGGGGTGCATGCTCAATCCCCTTCTGTACTCCCTGTTCACCCATGACTGCAAGGCCAAGCACGACTCCAACACCATCATTAAGTTTGCTGACGACCCAACAGTGGTAAGCCAGATCACCGACAACGATGAGACAGCCTATAGGGAGGAGGTCAGAGACCTGGCCGTTTGGTGCCAGGATAACAACCTCTCCCTCAACGTGATTAAGACAAAGGAGATGATTGTGGACTACAGGAAAAGAAGGGCCGAGCACACCCCCATTCTCATCGACGGGGCTGTAGTGGAGCAGGTTGAGAGCTTCAAGTTCCTTGGTGTCCACATCACCAACAAACTAGAATGGTCCAAACACACCAAGACAGTCGAGAGGAGGGTACAACCACGACTATTATCTCTCAGGAGATTGAAAAGATGTGGCATGTGTCCTTAGATCCTCAAAAGGATCTACATTGCACAATTGAGAGCATCCTGACTGTTTGCATCACAGCCTGGTATGGCAACTGCTCGGACTCCGACCGCAAGGCACTACAGAGGGTAGTGCGTATGGCCCAGGACATCACTGGGGCCAAGCGTCCAGCCATCCAGATCCTCTATACCAGGCGGTGTCAGAGGAAGGCCCTAAGAATTGCCAAAGACTCCAGCCACCCTTGTCATACGCTGTTCACTCTGCTCCTGAGCACCAAGTCTAGGTGCAAAAGGCTTTTTAACAACTTCTACCCCCAAGCCATAAGACTCCTGAACATGAATGCAATAAGAAACCTTAGGTCCTGGCTTAAAGCCAGTAGCAACCACAACAGAATGTCCGGTCAGAACGAGGATGAAACTGAAGTTCAGGGATTCTAGGCCGCTGATAAACTGAACGAGATGTGGAGATTAGTAATTGGATGACGTTGACCAATAAGACTACCAAAAGTGGGGGTCCTCTGAATGGGAGACTGGAACTAACCAAGGCTATAATCAGCTGACTAAAGCTGGCCCGTTTTAACAGTGGGCATTAAAACTGAAAGCATATTTGCCTACTTTGGTGGAGACCTGAGGAACCTGAAGAGTAAAGTAACCCTGTGAAGGGGTTTGGTTACTCATGTTTTTATACTTCAACAATGAAGTTAGGTAAGTCAGAAGCTTATGTAGTAGAGCTTTGTAAACAAGAAGGGAAGAGTGAGGTGATCCCCGGGACTAATGCCAACCTTTTGAAAGAGGATGCGTATGAAAACTGACACCTGTGATTAAACAAAAGGTGTTATGGTAGACGGCATCCAAATATGTAGGAGCAGTGACTGCTGCATTCTGGTAAATGATGTCACCATACTCAAGAACTGGCAGGAAAGTTGACTGTACAAACTGCTTCCTGCTGTTTGGGAGAGGCAATATCTATTTCTAAAAAAATAAGCCCACTTTAAGCTTTTGAACTAGCTCGTCGGTATATTTTCTAAATGTTAAATCCTTGTCAATCCAAAACATCAGCTATTTATAAGTGTGAACCCGATCGATGGGAGAACCATTCAATGAATAAATATCTAGTCCGTCTGATGTTTGTTGTTGTTGAGACCAGACCACATACATTTAATCTTGCCCACGCAGAGTACAAGTTTTAAACCCAGCAGGATTTTTTGTAAAATAACAAGGCATCTCTAACAACGCCCGGTCTACAGTTGGGGTAATGGTACAGTAATAATAATAATTATGTAATTATAATGATAATGTTATTTATTAACACGTGACAGTATCGTCTGCATACAGATGAATATTGTACATTTCAACAGATAGACCAATGTAATTCATAGAAATACACTGAATATAAAGGCAACATGTTGGTCCTCTGTTTCATCAGCTGAAAGAAAATATGGATAACTGATGAAGACCTAAGGGTGGAAACGTTATACAGTGCCTTGCGAAAGTATTCGGCCCCCTTGAACTTTGCGACCTTTTGCCACATTTCAGGCTTCAAACATAAAGATATAAAACTGTATTTTTTTGTGAAGAATCAACAACAAGTGGGACACAATCATGAAGTGGAACGACATTTATTGGATATTTCAAACTTTTTTAACAAATCAAAAACTGAAAAATTGGGCGTGCAAAATTATTCAGCCCCCTTAAGTTAATACTTTGTAGCGCCACCTTTTGCTGCGATTACAGCTGTAAGTCGCTTGGGGTATGTCTCTATCAGTTTTGCACATCGAGAGACTGAAATTTTTTCCCATTCCTCCTTGCAAAACAGCTCCAGCTCAGTGAGGTTGGATGGAGAGCATTTGTGAACAGCAGTTTTCAGTTCTTTCCACAGATTCTCGATTGGATTCAGGTCTGGACTTTGACTTGGCCATTCTAACACCTGGATATGTTTATTTTTGAACCATTCCATTGTAGATTTTGCTTTATGTTTTGGATCATTGTCTTGTTGGAAGACAAATCTCCGTCCCAGTCTCAGGTCTTTTGCAGACTCCATCAGGTTTTCTCCCAGAATGGTCCTGTATTTGGCTCCATCCATCTTCCCATCAATTTTAACCATCTTCCCTGTCCCTGCTGAAGAAAAGCAGGCCCAAACCATGATGCTGCCACCACCATGTTTGACAGTGGGGATGGTGTGTTC